>NC_057806.1:507811517-507941272 GCF_018294505.1 Triticum aestivum | reverse complement strand
CTAGTTGAACTAGTAATGGACCACCACTCCCACGGTGCACCATTAGTAGTTTTGAAAAAATTAAAAAAAAATTGTTACTAATGGCGCACCGTGGATGTGGGGCGCCATTAGTATTTGAACACTAATGGCGCACCAACACATGGTGCGCCATTAGTATATACTAATGGCGCACCACATGTCTGGTGCGCCATTAGTGTCATTTCCATCTATAGCCCTTTTCCTAGTAGTGAACGGATAGAGCACATTGTGACCCGGTGTAGAGCTATTCCACCAGAGTATAAACCGCCTTCAGCTTGATCACCATGTTCTGCTTGAGATTTGTGCTCCTCGGGCCTGCATTATTAAGCATAAGGTGAGTCAGAGGAAACAACTGAAATGGTCATTTAAGGTTTGAGTAAGTCTCTCACCAAAGATTGATGAGACCATTCGAGATATCTGGCGCGAGTCAGTTCGGCCGTTGCTTCCGCAAGTCGGACAGTTCGGCCGTTGCTTCCGCAAGCGATGCCTCTGCTGTCTCGGCCCGGGTCACCAGCGTGGCCTTTTCCTTAGCCCAAATTTTTTTCTCCGATTCAAATTTTTTCTTCAGCTTCTCTTGTTTAGAGACGCTGAATTCAAATTTGGAGTTAGCCTTTTGAGTTTCAATCTGCTGGGCTGCCACGCGGTTCTTCAGGTCAACAATCTCCGATTCAAATTGACTTAGGATGGCCTGCATTGCACCGGATAGTAGTCAAGATTATGGTAAATAATATTAAGTCCCAAGCACTTTGCAAGAAAAGGTGCTTGACACTTGGGGGCTAATGTATACTGAAGAACTTTCAATTACTACTCCGGCTCATGGAAATTAAGTCCCAAGAACTTTGCAAGCAAAGATGTTTGGCACTTGGGGGCTAATGTGTATCGCAAGTCCTACAACCGGGTTAAATGTCTTTTTCCTAAGCCGGAAAAGCAGTGCTAGGCAATTTTCTAAAGTCTACAACATATTTACTTATAAGAAATAAACTTGGGGGCTGGTACAGTAAGTATGGTTAAAGAAAGCTAGCATAAGTCATACCTCAGATTTTTGCTGTATTTGCTTCACCATGTCAATTTCCAGGTCACGTCTGCTATGTACTTGATTGATATAGCCGGAGACGATCTCTCCAGTACTCAAATGAGTATAGTCAGTGACGTCCAGCTTGGCCTTTCGGCATTCTACCAATTCCTCTTTAGAACACTTGGCAAGTACATTTGGCTGTGCCGGCTCAACAAACTGAGTCTTGAGAATCTCAACTTCCGAATCATTTTCCTTGGTGGGGCTAGGAGCCTTCGGGTTACCAGAATCGTTGAGGGTTTGCTCAGTAGACAGGTCAGAGGAAGATATAGGAACATCATGAGATGGTTGAGGCGGCGGCTGTTGAGCAGAGGTGTCAGGAGCAGCTGTGCCCAGCTCTGGTTCAGTCACAACCGGCTCTTGGGGCGGCTTATTCTTTTTCGCCCTTTTGCTGGGTTTTACTTGCACACTGTGGAAAAGGTAGACAGGTTAAATACAAAAAATATGAGTAAAATAAGGCATAAGGTACAACAAGTTCATATTACCCGGGAGCAGTTTTGAAGGCTGGCATGTTGGACTGCATAGACTCACCGGAGGAAGGTGAAATATCCTGATAGTTGGAGTCAGAAGAATTGAGAGGCTGACGAATGAAACCCGCCAAAGGAAAAAAGGCGTAAATCGGGGATAACCTCAGCCTGGCGTTTCCTGGTCACATCAGGTAAGCCGCAGGAGAGTTCCGCGTCTTTGTTGGTCCGGGTCTGCCTCCGTCTCTCATAAATCTATCGCTTCAAAAGAAATTGAGGGTCTTGGAAAGCTAAAGGATGTGAAAATCTTACTTTCCGGGTCACTCTTCAGATTTTCAACCTCGGTAAAGGCTCTAAGTCAGAGGAGATTATAGTTACCTCTTCAACAGCTTGGTTGTTGCCTGTATCCTCCTGAAAGGAATTAATGTCAATAACATGATGATAAAAGAGTCAGAACAATTAGGAGTTACCTCTTCTTCATCATCCTCAGTATCATCCAGTTACATCATATCTGAGGCGCTGGGTTTCCTCTTTCTTGAAGTTCCAGTCTTAGCGGTTCTTCTTTCGGCTCTTTTCGCTGCTCTGGCTTGTTTGGCAGCCTCATGGTCATACTTGACCTTCCAGAAGTCGCTATTTGCCTATGAATAAGGATAAAGGTTATGAGTAAAGGTAAGGTATAACACCATAAAGATAACTATGGAGGATAATAACTCACTGGAGGGGCAGGTTCTTCTTGCAGAAAGGAAGTAAGCCAAAGGCATTACTAGTCACCGTGCCCTCTTTCAGCAAAGACTGGGTTGTAGCTTCCACCACATCATCTGGTAAGTCGTCAGGACTATAACGCAGTGGGTCATCCTTTTCGCCTAAGTAAGTACACATTAAGCCGGGGCGGCGGCTTAACGGAATCACTCGCCAAGCAACCCAGACTCGGACCAGGTCGATGCCATCTAAACCATTCCCCAAAAGAGCTTTGATTTTCTTAATAGTGGGGGTGAGTGATAGACGCTCAATAGCAGTCAACTTGTCCGGCAGCGGGTGGTTGGATTCAAGGCGCAAGGCGCGGAAGCCGGGCAGCGGGTTTTCACCAGCCGGAGAAGTGTCCTGGCAGTAGAACCACGCTTGGTTCCAATCCTTTGGATGACTCGGCAGTTCAGCATAAGGGAAAAGGCAGTCTCTCCGTCGCTGAATCGAGATGCCGCCAAGTTCTAGACTGGGTCCGTTGGCGCGCTCATTCTGCCGGTTCAAATAGAACAACTCCCTGAACAAAAGTAGGCCGGGTTCTTCTCCAAGGTAGACCTCACAGAAAACATGGAAGTTGCAGATATTTGACACGGAATTGGGCCCGATGTCTTGAGGTCTTAAGTCAAAGAAATGCAGAACATCTCTAAAGAATTTTGAATTGGGAGGAGAAAATCCCCGGCTCATGTGATCGGTAAAAATGATCACCTCCCCTTCCTTGGGTTGAGGTTTCTCTTCAGACGGTTTAGGAGCACGATGAGACATGACATCCTTCTTGGGCAGGTGGCCAGACTTTACAAACTCGGACAGTTTGTTCTCTGTAACAATGGATGGGACCCAGTTGCAGGTAACCGGAGGTTTAACAGCTTTGGGTGCCATTGGGTAAATTGAAGCCTACAACAAGATAAAGGAAATTTTTCTGGTTTATTATAACCCGGAGAATAAACATTATTGGGTTATTTAAGATGGCGGCTTAAGAAGGGGCCTAATGACATGCAGGTAACTATGTGATAATGTTTAACAGCTGCAGGTATTAAAGATGATTAAGGTTTTCTTAAGTCGCCAGAGGCAAGCGGTGCTGACAGCCGGTATTATCTTAAACCAGCTACGCGGACTACTATGGCTGAAACAGAGTCAACAGACGTAGTTTCTTGGCTAAGTGTGGAACAAACAGGTTTCACAAGTTGCCATCATTATTTTGGATCGAACGAGGCTCTAGAAAGGAAAATATTTCTAGATCTAAAATAGTATAGAGAAGTTCATATACTCGCGGAAGGCTTCCAGATAAGCACAAACATTTTCTCCAGCAGTTCTAAGTTGTTTTTATAATCTAAACAAGGCATTGGAGGTGAGAGCTAATGGAGGTTTGTGTCGGGCGGTGATGAACGACGACGAACTCAAGACGGTTTCAATGCAGATCTGAGAAGGGGGAAAAGAGGAACTCACGGATGCGGAAGAACTGCGGAGGGTCGCCGTCGTTTTCTGGTCAAGTTCAGGGTGATGCAGCAGCCTGAGTCAGTGAAGACGAGGGGGTCGACGGCGGCGGCGGCGGAGCTTGAGTAGCAAAGAAGGAGGTGCGAGGAGGAAGACGACTGAAGGAAATGAAAAAGACCTAAGTCGCATCTATTTATAAGGAACGGCCGACCAAGACGGCGCGAGAAACAAGGAGACAGAATATCATTTTACAACAACCCCGACGCCTCGATTTTCGGGATGGTTAGTAAAGGCAAAGATCCGTTGGAGGATATGATGGAATAAAATATGAGTTTTATTGAAGATGACATCACGGAGATTTAAACCGGATCCAGATGATGACGTCACGGCGGGTTAAAGTTTCCACACAAAACAGAAGACTGAAGGCCAGTTCATAAGGTTTTTAAAGATTGACATGAACCGGTTCAAATCAATCTGGGGCCTAATGTTGGGGATATAACTATTTATGTAAGCTGCCCAGGAGGGGCTGGGTTACGCAAAGAGAAGCCCATCTGAAGCCCAATACCAAGACGTGAAGATGGCGGTTCAGTAAAGGGTCTAAAGGCCCACAGGCGATTTATGGCCCATGGTGATAAACCGCCATGAGGGCGTGACTTGTATTGTAAGGTAGAAGTAACTAGTCACCGAGCCGGACACTGTTTATGAGCCGGCCGGGACTCTGTAAGCCGTAGGGCGTCGACCCGTGTATATAAGGGGACGACCCGCTGGCGGCTTAGGGTAAGAAACAACAAATCGAGAACCGGGCATAGCGTATCTCGCTCCCTGGTCATCGAAACCTCAAGCAATTCTAACCCAACTAGACATAGGCCTTCCTTCACCGTAAGGGGCTGAACTAGTATAAACCTCGCGTGTCCTTTGTCCCGATTAACCCCTTCAAGCTTCCAAGCTGCGATAGCTCCATGATTAAGTCCTTGCAAGAGGACATCTGCCGTGACAATTCCACGACAGATATGATCAACACCAAAAGCTTGAATTGGTTCCACTGGAGAAGAAAAAAATGGAGAATGATGAACGAGTAGAGCCTCTTCAAGAAAACCACCGGGTAAGAACATTGATTGAAGAGAATGGAAAGACTTCACATTCATAAAATGGATAACGAATTAAGAAAACTGAGTCCTTGAAGAAACAAGGGTGGGTGGGCAGAAAAAACAAAGGCAACTTGGAACGGATGAAGCAAACACCATTGACAAAAAAAACTGAGATTGGATCTTGCAAACGTTGAAATGATCGGATCCGCTTGAAGAGAAACACGCCGGTTGAAAAGGATTGACATGATAATCTCGATTATCATGAAGGATTGGTATTCACATCAGAGTATGAGAACACCGTTTAGGAAAGGTAAGGAATCAACATTTGACTTCGAAGCAACTTGAATACCACAACTCAAACAAAACAAAGGATTGGCTTGCAGAATAAGCCAGAACAAACATATGATAGAGATTTCGTCCGAAGTTTTCGTGGTGGGGCCTACACGGGCTCGATCGTACAGCACCATCATGTACAAGGCAGTGCACATGACATACGAAGTATCCCGAGTCAGCATAGCCAAGGACTCTTTAAGACACAAGGAGACCACTGTAAAACCAACCGTGGATAGGCGGACCACTAGACGTCGAACCCCAATTTCATATCATACATCTGTCTGAAAGATATCCTAAGAGCTACTTGAATTCCCACTTATAAACTCCCGAAACTTTCCGGTTATGCAATTAGGTGTTGGGGATACAGGAGAAGCATACTATCTCACCCAATGTCACACCCTAGCTAGTTCAAGCATTAGAGTGTACATCATGTTTAAATTCCCCTTAAATATGAAATGGGGAAGACAGAACCCCCAGCACCCCCCTGGAACAACTAGGGTATACTAAAAACTTTTTCAATGCACCTGAAATGCCCTTCTAAAAAGCCCACCCTTTTTGTTTTAGGTTAAAACCTTTGACAAAAATGGTGCACATTTTTGCTAGGACATCTAAGGTCATTGGATTAATCCTTATGGTATTTGCATTTGGGCATTTAAATGCTATAAAATATTTTAAATGCTCAAATAATCATAAACTAAAATGTTAGCTGTTGCATATATTCTAAGTAGTAGCCATGATTAATTTTATGATTTATGGATATGCCCAGGCATTTTTAATAAAGCCCTGAAGCTATAGAAATAATAGAATAAATAAGAAAAATAGAAAAAAAGAGAGAGAAACTTACCTGGCGCAGCCCAGCTAACTCACCAGCCGGCCCACCTGGCGGTCCAGCACTATGCTGGCCCGCGCCAACCAGCTGCTTCTTCCCCGCCAGGCAGGCAGGGAGGTGACGCTGGCGTGCCCGAGCTCGCCACGGCGTCACCTGCTTGCCGCCCGCGCCCTGGACGCCTGGACGCCTCCATGTCGCACCCCGAAGCCCCTGGACACGCCATCCCCCCCTATCTCTCTCCCTTCGCTGTTCCCCACCATGGCCGACGCCCATGTCGCCGCACCGTCGTCATAGTCGTGCCCTCCGTCGTCCTCGCGCCGCGTCATCGTGTCCACGAGCTCCGCCGTCGTCGAGTACATCGAGTGGGTCGAGCCCTGAGCGCTCGCTCGCCCCGGAGACGCTGCACCGAGCTCGCCCGCAACTCCGGCCACCGGAGATCCCTTTCGCCACCCCCGCCGCATCAGCTCATCCCCGACCTCTTCGACTGCCTCGACGAGACCCCCGTGAGCTCGGCCACCTCCCCACCCTCTCTATTCTCTCTCTCGAGCCCCATAGCGACTGCATGTAGATCATCCACATGCACCGCCGCGGAGCTCGTCGCCGACGAGGCTCCGGCCACCCAATGGCCACGCCACCCTGTCCACTAGTCCTACCGCACCTCCAGGAGCCAACGCACCAAACCTCGCACCTCCCCGTGCCCCCTAGCGACTAGTTCATCCTCACCCGAGCTCCGGCTGCTGCCAAACTCGTCACCGGTGACATTTCCGGCCACCCCAGCTCCACCCACTGCCACCACTCGATGCGGCTTCCTCCCCGCATCACGTAGATAGTCTCCGCCGTCCTTTTGGCCGCCGGAGTGCAAATCCCGCACTGCTCCGCCCCGTTTGGCCTCGCCGGCGGCTAGACGCCGGCGAGTTGACTCTGTTTGACCCCCGTGTGGGCCCAGGTTGACCCCCTGAGTCTATGACAGATGGGGCCGGCCTACTAATTAGTTTAGGATTAGTTTTAACTAATTTTAGTTAGTTTAGTCACTGACATGTGGGCCCAGGCCCCACTGAGAGCTAATTAGTGTTAATTTAATTATGTTAACTAGTTGAGTCACTGACAGACAGGGCCCACCAGTCAGGTTTGACCTGGCCGACCTAGTTGACCCGCTGACGTCACACCTATGTCATGCTGACGCATTAATTCAATTACTGGATTTATTCTTTAATAGGAAATTCCAGAAAAAGCCAAAATTCTAAAAATTATAGAAAATCAACCATAGATCCTAATGCAAAGATTTATATATGAAAAATGATCAGAAAAACTCAATCTATCCATCTATAATGGTTTCATGCATGACAAAACAAGTTAACCTTGTTGTTTAAGCAGAATAAGATAATGCACTAATAAGGCTAAGATAAATGAACTATCATTTGAATCTTTGATTCAAATGGGTTCATTCCTTTCTATTTTAACTTGCATTAGGCCAGCACACATTCATTTTGCCATGTCATAGCATGCATCATATTGTTGCATATTGTCATGTGTTGATTATGTTCGGTGTGTTTTTCATGGTAGGTTCTGCCTCCGAGGATAACCCCGAGTAGCCGTCTGAAGGGCAGTGCCCTACTACCACTACAACAGGCAAGCAACCCATCGATCATTCCGATACAACCCATGTTCTCGCTTCTGCTCTTCTTTACTGCATTAAGACAACGCGATTCAAACTGCTGTGTGCTACGGTAGTTGAACCCTTATCCTCTGCATGACCTATCATTGCCACAGTAACTAGATGAAACCCACTAGCATGTGTAGGAGTTGATTGAGCCATGTATGTGATTCCTAACTTCCTATGCCTGCTATGCTTAGAGTTGTGTCAGGTCTGGTTCATCTGGGTGATGGGCTAGAGTGAAATGATTATGTCGGTAATGTGAGGGATGTGTTGAACATGTTTTGTTAAAGGTATCGATGAGAGGCCATGTAGGAGTACATGGTGGGTTGTTTCATTGAGGCCGTCCCTAAGAACTGAGATCTGTATGTGTGATTTTAAGAATCAGCTACTACCATGCATTGGGATCCTTAATTGACCCTCTCGGCTTCTTAATCACCCTAGTACTCTGTCCAGGAGTTGCAAATAGTTTCTGGTGTTTGTAGGTTATGTGTTGGTTGCCGTGCGTAGTGTTGACCCTAGGGGTGGGCTATGTTGCGGTAGATACACCGTGGCCGGGTATGCCGGGCGCCCGTTTGGCGTCTCGGGACCCTGTTCACATCATTCGGGGCCGTATGTGGAAACCTCGGCCGGACTCCCTACGGATGGAACCTGGATAGCCGATGAACCTGGGCTAGATACTTGAGTGTTTAGGTAGGCCGTGGCTGACACCCTCGTTGGGCTTCCGCTTGAAGGTTGCCGAGTACATGTCATGTAAACGGCGGTAAGTGGTGAAAGCGTGTATGAAGAAGTACACCCCTGAAGGGTATAAAACTATTCGAATAGTCGCGTCCGCAGTAAAGGACTACTTGGTTGCCTATACAGTTCATAGACAAGTTAATGGTTACTACTAAAAGACTCAAGATAAGTGTGAGTACCGAGGATGGCCCTCTCGTAGGATGACGAGGGAGGATCCCCGGTGGAGTATTGTGTTGGTGAGTAGTGGACTCGTGTGCGAAAACTATTTTACTAGTGGAGTTCCGTAGGATAGCTTAGCCAAGAGTCAAAGATGGCTTGCTGCAATAACCCCACCACCATCTTGAGAATGAGCATGTATAGTAGGTTCTGTTGTAAGACTTGCTGAGTACCTTTGTACTCATGTTTGGTTAATTATTGTTTTCAGACGACAACACCGCCCCCTCCGATGGGTTCTACGTAGACCTTGATGTCGACGAGTGACTAACCACCCAGGTGGTGATCCTGGCCATGGAGGGGCCTATGTAGATAGACAGGCTTCGGAAGCCTTCTTGCTTTCTAGTGTCTGTACTCAAACTGTTTACTTCTGCTTTTGCTTGTATGCTTGTATGACTTGAGTGTCGGGTCATGTGACCCCTACCTGTATGAACTTGTTATGTGTGGCTCTCTGGAGCCTTTAAATAAAGTACTTGAGTTGTAGAGTTTTGTTGTGATGCCATGTTGTATGTACTCATATCGTGCATATTGTGTGTATGATTGAAATGCTTGGTATGAGTGGGATCCAACAATCTAGTTGTTTATCCTTGGCAGCCTTTCTTATGGGAAAATGTAGTCAAGTGTTCCTCGAGCCATAGTAGTCCGCTACAGGCCGGTTCACTGGAGTCCTGCTACCCCAGCACTACTGCTCAGGACACTTGACTGGCCGCCATGTGTTTCACTTTGTTCCTATGACTGTCCCTTCGGGGAAATGTCACGCGGTGACATCCGGAGTCCTGCCTAGCCTGCTACAGCCCGGGTTCCCCAGAGTCCTGTTAGCCCAGTACTACAGCCCGGATTAACTCGCTGATGACCGACATGCTCGATGTGATTCATGTATGCCTGTCTCCATAGGTCTGTGCCGCTTTGGGTTCACGACTAGCCATGTCGGCCCGGGTTCTCTGTCATATGGATGCTAGAGACACTATCATATACGTGAGCCAAAAGGCGCAAACGGTCCCGGGCCATGGTAAGGGGACAACCGTGGGATACAGTGCATGAGGCCACAATGTGATATGAAGTGTTACTGACTAGATCGATGTGACTTGGAATCAGGGTCCTGACAGCGTTGGTATCAGAGCCGGACCGCCTGTAGGTTTGTTGAGCCAAACTGGTCGATGTCGAGTCTAGAAATGCTTTAGTTATATCTAGGGGAATTGATTGTGGGAGGGAACGTAAGGATCTTTTACTCCTTTACCTTATGCTCTCTGATCCGAGTCATTCTCTTCTCATTCAACGTGGGTTAAGGACTAGGCTCTCTCCTTCTATCAGGTTCACGTGTTACTAATCCGTAGTAGCTTATAGGATTGTTGTTACAAGCCTCAGTACAGTTTCTACTACTTTTAGTATGTTGCTAGTTGAATCAGAACCTTGATATTATGTTGTCGAGTGGTATTGCAAACTATTGTGGATGTCTCAAATCGCTTTCTGAGCATTTACAGCTGTTATGCTGCCCAATTTTCCCAAGAAATTCTAATGTATTTGCATTGTGGTTGTGCTTTCAGATGGCCACTCATGCTCAAAACCAAGTGGTTCACCTGACCCGGTGCCTTGATGTCCCCGGTCATACTGCTATGTTAGTCCTGGTAATGATCGTGACGGGTTACCGTTGGTATCCCGAATACACTGTCGAAGAGGAGTTCCGAGACTTTAATCAAAGCCAATATTTCTGCACCATCAGGATATTTCCTTCTTATCCTGGATCTACCGAGCCCCTCCACTGTTCCTATGGACTTGGGGTTACTGTTGAGATGGATGTGCAGGATGCTGCCTATTCCATGATGACCATCATGCGAGTCCGGACTGGCCTGCTTCGGAACACCGACTTCCGTTACATGCCAGCTTCACTTCTGGGAGCGCAAGGGTATCTTCAGGCTATCTATGCTGACTCCACTCAGGAGGACTCATTAACTCGTACCACTGCCGAGATGCTCGAGGATAAGGACCGAGAGAATCGGGCCTTGAGGTTGGAGCTTTTCAACACCCGTGCTGATCGTTGGGCCACATTGACTCGGTTTGCACCTGCGGTGCAAGCTGGATGTATGGATAGAAGGGATCTGTATCCTGTGAGATCTGCTCTGCCGGACATGGTGGATTGGCGTGATGTGGGAGGCATCACCCCTCCCCGTGGTCCCCGCAGGCCACCGTTTGTTGGTCCAAGATCTCATCCTAGCCCCTTTGGTCCACAAGCTACTCAGGACCGTCTACTCCCGGATGATCACGTTGAACTTCCAGGCTATGGAGGTGACTTCTATGAGGACTACTACGGAGCTGTCTGAGTTAGTAGTAGTATCACTAGTATTGTAGTAGTTGTATCTCCACTGTCCTGCGTGACTTGTGGAATATGACTTAGTGTGTAATCAATTCCGGAGGTGTAGACAAATAATGTATAGGAGCTTGGAATGCCTCTGATGAGATGTAACGTCTTTCATCATAGTTGTACTGTAGCCTGGGCTTGTACTAAACTATGTATGGTGTGTATGACCGTTGGTATATATATGGCAGTTCTATATTACCATGACATACAGATGAACATCTCTGCATTCCGTGTTATCCATTACATTCTGCACTTCATTGCTAAGTTTGTGCCATCCTTATCTAAACCGTTGTCTTGTTTTCTACTAGGATGGTCAACACCCGCAGTAACCCTGCTGCCCCGGAGCAGGGGGAAGCCAGTGCAGCTAGGGGTGAAAATCTACCTCACCCGCCTTCTCTGGTTGAAGTGATGCTGGAGGCGGAAAGGAACAAGCGTGAGACTAGCCGCTTACTGGAGCGGATTAAGCAGAACACTGCACGCCATCCACGAAATGACTTGGAGTCATTCAATGAATTTATCAAGCTGTACCCACCAAAGTTTAACCATTCCATCGAGCCCCTCGACGCGGATGACTGGCTTCGCAGCATCACTCGCAAGCTACGTTCTGCCAACGTAGCCGAAGCTAATAAGGTTACTTACACTGCCTACCATCTCGAAGGCCCTGCTAGCCTCTGGTGGGAAGATTCTGAAGCTATGCGCCCGGTCGGCCAAATCACGACTTGGGTTGAATTCAGTGAGGCTTTCCATGAGCATCACATTCGGGAGGGTCTCATAGATCACAAGAGGGAGGAGTTCTGCAATTTCACCCCAGGAAGACTGACTGTGGATGCATATAGTCGTGAATTTGGGAATCTGGCACGTTATGCTCCTGAAGAGGTATCTACCGACGCTAAGAAGCAGGCAAGGTTCCGCAAGGGACTTAGCCCTGAGCTTCGCCGCGATCTTCGTCTGCACGAGTGCACATCCTTTCAGAAGTTGGTCAATAAAGCCATCAGCGCTGAGACAGACCAGACTGATTATGATGCTTCATGCAAGCACTCCCGTGATTTTGGCTCTTCATCCGGCTCTGGAGCTCAGAAGCGCCGGGTGTGGATCCCAAGCACGGCACTGCCACCCAGGTTCATTCCGAGGCCATCCTTTGAGGCGCCTCGTCCCAACCAGCAGTTTGCACCGCCCAAGCCCTATGGTGGCCCCGCTGCTAATGCTGCTCCACGCCCCAATGTGGTGACGTGTTTCAAGTGTGGAGAGGTAGGTCACTATAGCCGAGAGTGTCCCCAGAACAACAACCCCAATCAATCTGGAAAGTCCGTTGGCCGTGGTAAGCCAGCAGGAAAGACATTCTACGCCAACCCAGTCACTACTACACGTGGCCATGTCAACTATGTTTCAGCCGAGGGGGCTCATGAGGATCCTAACGTCGTCCTTGGTACGCTCCTTGTTAATTGCCATCCAGCATCTGTTCTTTTCGATATTGGAGCTTCTCATTTATTCATATCCGAGAACTATGCTCGATTGCATAACACGACATTCTGTGACATGCCCTCTACCATGGAAATTCAAACCCCTGCCTCTAGATGGCAAACTTCTAGAGTAAGCCATGGGAATGAAATTCTAGTTGATAGACTTGTCTTCCTTGCATCCTTAATAGCTCTCAAGCCCTCGGACAGAAACATCATCTTGGGTATGGACTGGATGTCAGCTCATTATGCTAAGATTGATTGTGCCACTAGAACCATTGAACTTACCCACCCATCGGGCAAGATAGTCAATGTCTTAACTAGAGTGGCCAAGCGCCAGCTTTACTCCCTAAACGCCAACCCCCTTCCAGACCTTGAAGATGTTCCGGTAGTCCGAGACTTTCCGGATGTCTTTCCAGAAGAACTGCCAGGTGTTCCACCTGACAGGGATGTCGAGTTTGTGATAGACCTTGTTCCAGGAACCGTTCCAATTTCTAGGAGACCCTATAAGATGGCACCCTTAGAACTAGCCGAGCTTAAGAACCAACTCGATGAGTCCTTGAAAAAGGGTTTCATCCGTCCTAGTTCCTCTTCTTGGGCTTGCCCCGTCCTCTTCGTCAAGAAGAAGGATGGAACAGATTGAATGGTTGTAGATTACCGACCTATCAACTTGGTCACTATCAAGAACAAGTATCCGCTTCCCAGGATCAACGATCTGTATGATCAGCTCGCTGGATCCTCAGTCTTTTCCAAGATGGATTTGAGGTTGGGCTACCATCAAATTAAAATCATAAACGGGGACATTCCCAAAACGGCCTTTGTTACCCGTTATGGCCAATACGAGTACACCGTTATGTCCTTCGGTTTAACCAATGCCCCAGCCACCTTCTCCCGGTTAATGAACTCGGTCTTCATGGAGTATTTGGATAAATTCGTCATACTTTATCTCGATGACATACTCATCTACTCCAAGAATGAAGAGGAACATGCCAAACATCTAAGGCTGGTATTGATGAAACTTCGAGAGCATCGCCTTTATGCCAAATTCTCCAAGTGTGAATTTTTGTTGCCCGAAGTGACCTATCTAGGCCATGTAATCTCTGGTAAGGGTATTGCTATCAATCCCGAGCGAGTTCAAGCTGTCCTTGATTGGACTCCACCTGAGATGGTCAAGCAAGTTCGGAGCTTCCTTGGCTTAGCGAGCTACTGCCATTGCTTCGTTGAGAATTTCTCCAAGGTTGCTAAACCTCTAACTGAACTCCTCAGGAAAGATAAAAAGTTCAAGTGGACCCCAAAGTGCGAGTTCAGCTTTCAGGAATTGAAAAGACGCCTAACATCTGCTCCCGTACTGGTACCACTAGATTTCTCCAAGGACTTTATTATCTATTGCGACGCCTCGCGACAAGGACTAGGTTGCATACTCATGCAAGATCGCCAGGTAATTGCCTATGCTTCACGGCAATTACACCCACATGAGGAAAACTATCCCACACATGATCTAGAGCTTGCAGCTGTCGTCCATGCACTCAAAACTTGGCGACATTACCTCCTCGGTAATCGTTGCGAGATCTTCACCGATCACCAAAGTTTGAAATATATCTTCACCCAACCGGATTTGAATCTCAGGCAAAGATGTTGGGTCGACTTGACCTCGGATTACGACTTAGAAATAACTTACACCACGGGCAAAGCCAATGTCATGGCTGATGCACTAAGCCGTAAATCCTATTGCAACAACCTAATGTTACAACAAAGTCAACCACTTCTCCATGAGGAATTTCATAAGCTTAATCTTCACATTGTTCCTCAAGGATTCCTATCCACCCTGGTGGCGAAGCCTAATCTTATGGATCAGATCATAACCGCCCAGCGGTATGATAAGGGCATATCCCGGATTAAGGAAAACATCGCCAGCGGAGTTGCTAAATGTTTTTCCATGGATGAGGGAGGTGTTGTATTCTTCGAGAACCGCTTGGTGGTTCCCAGGAAACAACATCTATGCTAGTTGATTCTTAAGGAAGCTCATGAATCCCCTCTCACCATTCATCCCGGTAGTACTAAAATGTATCAAGACCTACGCCAGAGGTTTTGGTGGACTAGGATGAAGAGAGAAATTGCTCAATACATTGCTAGCTGCGACGTCTGTCGTCGTGTTAAAGTGGAGCATCAACGGCCTGCTGGCACCCTTCAACCTTTGGCTATTCCTGAGTGGAAATGGGATAAAATCAGTATGGATTTCATCACTGGGTTTCCCAGGACCAAGAGAGGGAATAATGCCATCTTCGTCGTGATCGACTGTCTTTCCAAAGTAGCCCACTTTCCACCTGTTCGTGAGAGTATCACCGCTAGCCAGCTAGCCGACCTATACATCTCCCAAATAGTGTCTCTTCATGGTGTTCCATTGGAAATTAACTCAGACTGTGGGAGTCTCTTCACCTCTCAATTTTGGGAAAGTTTCCAAAATGTTATGGGAACTCATCTCTCTTTTAGCACCGCCTTCCATCCTCAATCAAGTGGTCAAGTAGAGCGATTCAATCAAATTCTGGATGATATGCTCTGAGCTTCTTTCATCTCATTCGTAATGGTTTGGGAGAATTGCCTTCCATTCGCGGAGTTTGCTTATAACAATAGTTATCAAGCTAGTTTGGGCAAAGCTCCTTTCGAAGTCCTCTATGGACGAAAATGTCGAACGCCTCTTAACTGGTTAGGAACCGGGGAAAGACAACTCTTTGGCCCGGATATGATTCAGGAAGCAGAAGAGCAGGTTCGCGTTATTCGTGCGAAATTGAAAACAGCCCAATCTCGTCAAAAGAGCCAATATGATCGTAAACATAAGCTCATGACTTTTGAAGTCGGCGAGAAGGCTTACCTTCGGGTTACTCCATTAAAGGGAACCCATCGTTTCGGCATCAAAGCAAATTGGCTCCTTGCTACATCAGACACTTTCGCATTCTTGCCAAACGAGGCGAAGTTGCCTACCAATTGGAACTACCTTCGCATCTTTCCAGAGTTCACGATGTCTTCCATGTTTCTCAACTCAGGCGTTGCTTCACGGATCCTATCCGTGGAGTGGACCACGAAACGCTTGATCTACAAGATAACCTCTGATATCGGGAATATCCCGTTCGTATCCTTGATCAAGCCGAGCGTACCACTCGACGTCATAATATCAAGTTACTCAAGGTTCAATGGTCACACCATTCCGAGAAAGAAGCCACCTGGGAAAGGAAGGATCGTCTTCAACTCGAGTACCCCACCTTCTTCCCGGAGGATCCAAAATCTCGGGACGAGATTCTTTTGAGTGGGGGTGAGTTGTCACACCCTAGCTAGTTCAAG
The DNA here is from genome assembly GCF_018294505.1 of Triticum aestivum. NCBI lineage: Eukaryota > Viridiplantae > Streptophyta > Magnoliopsida > Poales > Poaceae > Triticum > Triticum aestivum. Next base: position 507,925,542 of record NC_057806.1, on the reverse strand, counting down.
CATTAGAGTGTGCATCATGTTTAAATTCCTCTTAAATTTGAAATGGGGAAGACAGAACCCCCAGCACCCCCCTGGAACAACTAGGGTTTACTAAAAACTTTTTCAATGAACCTGAAATGCCCTTCTAAAAAGCCCACCCTTTTTGTTTTAGGTTAAAACCTTTGACAAAAATGGTGCACTTTTTTCTAGGACATCTAAGGTCATTGGATTAATCCTTATGGTATTTGCATTTGGGCATTTAAATGCTATAAAATATTTTAAATGCTCAAATAATCATAAACTAAAATGTTTGTTGTTGGAAATATTCTAAGCAGTAGCCATGATTAATTTTATGATTTATGGAAATTCCCTGGCATTTTTAATAAAGCCCCGAAGCTACAGAAATAATAGAATAAATAAGAAAAACAGAAAAGAGAGAGAGAGAGAGAGAGAGAGAGAAACTTACCTGGCGCGGCCCAGCTAACTCACCAGCCGGCCCACCAGGCGGCCCAGCACTGTGCTGGCCCACGCCAGCCAGCTGGTTCTTCCCCGCCAGGCAGGCAGCGAGGTGACGCCGGCGTGCCCGAGCTCGCCACGGCGTCACCTGCTTGCCGCCCGCGCCCTGCACGCCTGGACGCCTCCATGTCGCACCCCGAAGCCCCTGGACACGCCATTCCCCCTGTCTCTCTCCCTTCGCTGTTCCCCACCATGGCTGGCGCCCCTGTCGCCGCACCGTCGTCGTAGTCCTGCCCTCCGTCGTCCTCGCACCGCATCATCGTGTCCACGAGCTCCGCCGTCGTCGATTACATCGAGCGGGTCAAGCCCCGAGCACTCGCTCGCCCCGGAGACGCTGCATCGAGCTCGCCCTCAACTCTGCCCACCGGAGATCCCTTTCGCCACCCCCGCCGCATCAGCTCATCCCTGACCTCTCCGACTGCGTCGACAAGACCCCCGTGAGCACAGCCACCTCCCCACCCTTTCCGTTCTCTGTCTCGAGCCCCATAGCGACTGCATGTAGATCACCCTCACGCACTGCCACGGAGCTCGTCACCGACGAGGCTCTGGCCACCCAATGGCCACGCCTCCCTGTCCACTAGTCCTAGCGCACCTCCAGGAACTCAACGCACCAAATCTCGCACCTCCCCATGCCCCCTAGCGACTAGTTCATCCTCACCCGAGCTCCAGCCGCAGCCAAACTCATCGCCGGTGACGTTTCCGGCCACCCTAGCTCCACCCACTGCCATCACTCGACGCGGCTTCCTCCCCACATCACGTAGATAGTCTCCGCCGTCCTTTTGGTCGCCGGAGTGCAAATCCCGCACTGCTCCGCCGCGTCTGGCCTCGCCGGCGGCTAGACGCCAGCGAGTTGACTCTGTTTGACCCCCGTGTGGGCCCAGGTTGACCCCCCTGAGTCTATGACAGTTGGGGTCGGCCTGCTAATTAGTTTAGGATTAGTTTTAACTAATTTTAATTAGTTTAGTCACTGACATGTGGGCCCAGGCCCCACTGACAGCTAATTAGTGTTAATTTAATTCTGTTAATTAGCTGAGTCACTGACAGACAGGGCCCCCCAGTCAGTCTTGACCTGCCCGACCCAGTTGACCCACTGACGTCACACCTATGTCATGCTGACGCATTAATTCAATTACTGGATTTATTCTTTAATAGGAAATTCCAAAAAATAGCAACAACTTCTAAAAATCATAGAAAATCAACCATAGCTCCAAATGCAAAGATTTATATATGAAAAATGATCAGAAAAATTCAATCTATCCATCTGTAATGGTTTCATGCATGACAAAACAAGTTAACCTTGCTGTTTAAGCAGAATAAGATAATGCACTAATAAGGCTAAGATAAATGAACTATCATTTGAATCTTTGGGTTCATTCCTTTCTGTTTTAGCTTGCATTAGGCCAGGACACATTCATTTCGCCATGCCATAGCATGGATCATATTGTTGCATATTGTCATGTGTTGATTATGTTCGGTGTGTTTTTCGTGGTAGGTTATGCCTCCAAGGATAACCTCGAGTATCCGTCTGAAGGGCAGTGCCCTACTACCACTACAACAGGCAAGCAACCCATTGATCATTCCGATACAACCCATGTTCTCGCTTCTGCTCTTGTTTACTGCATTAAGACAACGCGATTCAAACTGCTGTGTGCTACGGTAGTTGAACCCTTATCCTCTGCATGACCTGTCATTGCCACAGGAACTAGTTGAAACCCACTATAATGTGTAGGAGTTGATTGAGCCATGTATGTGATTCCTAACTTGCTATGCCTGCTATGCTTAGAGTTGTGTCAGGTCTGTTCATCTGGGTGATGGGGTAGAGTGAAATGATTATGTCGGTAATGTGAGGGATGTGCTGAACATGTTTTGGTAATGTTATCGATGAGAGGCCATGTAGGAGTACATGGTGGGTTGTTTCATTGAGGCCGTCCCTAAGAACTGAGATCTGTATGTGTGATTTTAAGAATCAGCTACTACCATGCATTGGGATCCTTAATTGACCCTCTCGACTTCTTAATCACCCTAGTACTCTGTCCAGGAGTTGCAAATAGTTTCTGGTGTTTGTAGGTTATGTGTTGGCGGTCGTGCGTAGCGCTGAACCTAGGGGTGGGCTATGTTGTGGTAGATACACCGTGGCCGGGTATGCCAGGCACCTGTTTGGCGTCTCGGGACCCTGTTCACATCGTTCGGGGCCGTATGTGGAAACCTCGGCCGGACTCCCTGCGGATGGAACCTGGATAGGCGATGAACCTGGGCTAGATACTTGAGTGTTTAGGTAGGCCGTGGCCGACACCCTCGTTGGGCTTCCGCTTGAAGGTTGCCAAGTACATGTCGTGTAAACGGCGGTAAGTGGTGAAAGCGTGTATGAAGAAGTACACCCTTGAAGGGTATAAAACTATCCGAATAGCCGCGTCCGCGGTAAAGGACTACTTGGTTGCCTATACAGTTCATAGACAAGTTAATTGTTACTACTAAAAGACTCAAGATAAGTGTGAGTACCGAGGATGGCCCTCTCGTAGGATGACGAGGGAGGATCCCCGGCGCAGTATTGTGTTGGTGAGTAGTGGACTCGTGTGCGAAAACTATTTTACTAGTGGAGTTCCGTAGGATAGCTTAGCCAAGAGTCAAAGATGGCTTGCTGCAATAACCCCACCACCATCTTGAGAATGAGCATGTATAGTAGGTTCTGTTGTAAGACTTGCTGAGTACCTTTGTACTCATGTTTGCTTAATTATTGTTTTCAGACGACAACACCGCCCCCTCCGATGGGTTCTACGTAGACCTTGATGTCGACGAGTGACTAACCACCCAGGTGGTGATCCTGGCCATGGAGGGGCCTATGTAGATAGACAAGCTTCGGAAGCCTTCTTGCTTTCTAGTGTCTGTACTCAAACTGTTTACTTCTGCTTTTGCTTGTATGCTTGTATGACTTGAGTGTCGGGTCATGTGACCCCTACCTGTATGAACTTGTTATGTGTGGCTCTCTGGAGCCTTTAAATAAAGTACTTGAGTTGTAGAGTTTTGTTGTGATGCCATTGTATGTACTCATATCGGGCATATTGTGTGTATGATTGAAATGCTTGGTATGAGTGGGATCCAACAATCTAGTTGTTTATCCTTGGCAGCCTTTCTTATGGGGAAATGTAGTCTAGTGTTCCTCGAGCCATAGTAGTCCGCTACACGCCGGTTCACTGGAGTCCTGCTAGCCCAGCACTACTGCTCACGACACTTAACTGGCCGGCATGTGTTTCACTTCGTTCCTATGTCTGTCACTTCGGGGAAATGTCACGCGGTGACATCCGGAGTCCTGCCTAGCCTGCTATAGCCCGGGTTCCCCAGAGTCCTGTTAGCCCAGTGCTACAGCCCGGATTCACTCGCTGATTACCGACATGCTCGATGTGATTCATGTATGCCTGTCTCCATAGGTCTGTGCCACTTTGGGTTCACGACTAGCCATGTCGGCCCGGGTTCTCTGTCATATGGATGCTAGCGACACTATCATATACGTGAGCCAAATGGCGCAAACGGTCCCGGGCCATGGTAAGGCGACAACCGTGGGATACAGTGCATGAGGCCGCAATGTGATATGAGGTGTTACCGACTAGATCGATGTGACTTGGAATCGGGGTCCTGACAGCGTTGGTATCAGAGCCAGACTGCTTGTAGGTTTGTTGAGCCAAACTGGTCGATGTCGAGTCTAGAAATGCTTTAGTTATATCTAGGGGAATTGATTGTGGGAGGGAACGTAAGGATCTTTTACTCCTTTACCTTATGCCCTCTGATCCGAGTCATTCTCTTCTCATTCAACGTGGGTTAAGGACTAGCCTCTCTCCATCTATCAGGTTCACATGTTACTAATACATAGTAGCTTATAGGATTGTTGTTACAAGTCTTAGTACAGTTTCTACTACTTTTAGTATGTTGCCAGTTGAATCAGAACCTTGATATGATGTTGACGAGTGGTATTGCAAAGTGTTGTGGATGTCTCAAATCTCTTTCTGAGCATTTACAGCTGTTATGCTGCCCAATTTTCCCTAGAAATTCTAATGTCTTTGCATTGTGGTTGTGCTTTCAGATGGCCACTCGTGCTCAAAACCAAGTGGTTCACCTGACCCGGTGCCTTGATGTGCCCGGTCATACTGCTATGTTAGTTCGGGTAATGATCGAGACGGGTTACCGTTGGTATCCCGAATACACTGTCGAAGAGCAGTTCCGAGACATTAATCAAAGCCAATATTTCTGCACCGTCAGGATATTTCCTTCTTATCCTGGATCTACCGAGCCCCTCCACTGTTCCTATGGACTCAGGGTTACTGTTGAGATGGCTGTGCAGGATGCTGCCTATTCCATGATGACCATCATGCGAGTCCGGACTGGCCTGCTTCAGAACACCGACTTCCGTTACATTCCAGCTTCACTTCCGGGAGCGCAAGGGTATCTTTAGGCTATCTATGTTGACTCCAGTCAGGAGGACTCATTAACTCGTACCACTGCCGAGATGCTCGAGGATAAGGACCGAGAGAATCGGGCCTTGAGGCTGGAGCTTTTCAACACCCGTGCTGATCATTGGGCCACATCGACTCGGTTTGCACCTGCGGTGCAAGCTGGATGTATGGATAGAAGGGATCTGTATCCTGTGAGATCTGCTCTGCCGGACATGGTGGATTGGTGTGATGTGGGAGGCATCACCCCTCCCCGTGGTCCCCGCAGGCCACCGTTTGTTGGTCCAAGATCTCATCCTAGCCCCTTTGGTCCACAAGCTACTCAGGACCGTCTATTCCCGGATGATCACGTTGAACTTCCAGGCTATGGAGGTGACTTCTATGAGGACTACTACGGAGCTGTCTGAGTTAGTAGTAGTATCACTAGTATTGTAGTAGTTGTATCTCCACTGTCCTGCGTGACTTGTGGAATATGACTTAGTGTGTAATCAATTCCGTAGGTGTAGACAAATAATGTATAGGAGCTTGGAATGCCTCCGATGAGATGTAACGTCTTTCATCATAGTTGTACAGTAGCCTGGGCTTGTACTAAACTATGTATGGTGTGTATGACCATTGGTATATATATGGCAGTTCTATATTACCATGACATACGGATGAACATCTCTGCATTCCGTGTTATCCATTACATTCTGCACTTCATTGCTAAGTTTGTGCCATCCTTATCTAAACTGTTGTCTTGTTTTCTCCTAGGATGGTCAACACCCGCAGTAACCCTGCTGCCCCGGAGCAGGGGGAAGCCAGTGCAGCTAGGGGTGAAAATCTACCTCACCCGCCTTCTCTGGCCGAAGTGATGCTGGAGGCGGAAAGGAACAAGCGTGAGACTAGCCGCTTACTGGAGCGGATTAAGCAGAACACTGCATGCCATCCACGAAATGACTTGGTGTCATTCAATCAATTTATCAAGCTGTACCCACCAAAGTTTAACCATTCCGTCGAGCCCCTCGACGCGGATGACTGGCTTCGCAGCATCACCCGCAAGCTATGTTCTGCCAATGTAGCCGAAGCTGATAAGGTTACTTACGCTGCCTACCATCTCGAAGGCCCTTCTAGCGTCTGGTTGGAAGATTCTGAAGCTATGCGCTCGGTCGGCCAAATCACGACTTGGGTTGAATTCAGTGAGGCTTTCCATGAGCATCACATTCGGGAGGGTCTCATAGATCACAAGAGGGAGGAGTTCTGCAATTTCACCCAAGGAAGACTGACTGTGGATGCATATAGTCGTGAATTTGGGAATCTGGCACGTTATGCTCCTGAAGAGGTATCTACCAACGCTAAGAAGCAGGCAAGGTTCCGCAAGGGACTTAGCCCTCAGCTTCGCCCCGATCTTCATCTGCACGAGTGCACATCCTTTCAGAAGTTGGTCAATAAAGCCATCAGCGCTGAGACAGGCCAGACTGATTATGATGCTTCATGCAAGCACTCCCGTGATTTTGGCTCTTCATCCGGCTCTAGAGCTCAGAAGCGCCGGGTGTGGATCCCAAGCACGGCACTGCCACCTAGGTTCATTCCGAGGCCATCCATTGAGGCGCCTCGTCCCAACCAGCAGTTTGCACCGCCCAAGCCCTATGGTGGCCACGCTGCTAATGCTGCTCCACGCCCCAATGTGGTGACGTGTTTCAAGTGTGGAGAGCTAGGTCACTATAGCCGAGAGTGTCCCCAGAACAAAAACCCCAATCAATCTGGAAAGTTCGTTGGCCGTGGTAAGCCAGCAGGAAAGACATTCTACACCAAGCCAGTCACTACTACACGTGGCCATGTCAACTATATTTCAGCCAAGGGGGCTCATGAGGATCCTAACGTCGTCCTTGGTACGCTCCTTGTTAATTGCCATCCAGCATCTGTTCTTTTCGATATTGGAGCTTCTCATTTATTCATATCTGAGAACTATGCTCGATTGCATAACACGACATTCTGTGACATGCCCTCTACCATGGAAATTCAAACCCCTGGCTCTAAATGGCAAACTTCTAGAGTAAGCCATGGGAATGAAATTCTAGTTGATAGACTTGTCTTCCTTGCATCCTTAATAGCTCTCAAGTCCTCGGACATAAACATCATCTTGGGTATGGACTGGATGTCAGCTCATTATGCTAAGATTGATTGTGCCACTAGAACCATTCAACTTACCCACCCATCGGGCAAGACAGTCAATGTCTTAACTCGAGTGGCCAAGCGCCAGCTTTACTCCCTAAACGCCAACCCCCTTCCAGACCTTGAAGATGTTCCGGTAGTCCGAGACTTTCCGGATGTCTTTCCAGAAGAACTGCCAGGTGTTCCACCTGACAGGGATGTCGAGTTTGTGATAGACCTTGTTCCAGGAACCGTTCCAATTTCTAGGAGACCCTATAAGATGGCACCCTTAGAACTAGCCGAGCTTAAGAACCAACTCGACGAGTCCTTGAAAAAGGGTTTCATCCGTCCTAGTTCCTGTTCTTGGGCTTGCCCCGTCCTCTTCATCAAGAAGAAGGATGGAACCGATTGAATGGTTGTAGATTACCGACCTATCAACTTGGTCACTATCAAGAACAAGTATCCGCTTCCCAGGATCAACGATCTGTATGATCAGCTCGCTGGATCCTCAGTCTTTTCCAAGATGGATTTGAGGTTGGGCTACCATCAAATTAAAATCATAAACGGAGACATTCCCAAAACGGCCTTTGTTACCCGTTATGGCGAATACGAGTACACCGTTATGTCCTTCGGTTTAACCAATGTCCCAGCCACCTTCTCCCGGTTAATGAACTCGGTCTTCATGGAGTATTTGGATAAATTTGTCATACTTTATCTCGGTGACATACTCATCTACTCCAAGAATGAAGAGGAACATGCCGAACATCTAAGGCTGGTATTGATGAAACTTCGAGAGCATCGCCTTTATGCCAAATTCTCCAAGTGTGAATTTTGGTTGCCAGAAGTGACCTATCTAGGCCATGTAATCTCTGGTAAGGGTATTGCTATCAATCCCGAGCGAGTTCAAGCTGTCCTTGATTGGACTCCACCTGAGATGGTCAAGCAAGTTCGGAGCTTCCTTGGCTTAGCGAGCTACTGCCGTCGCTTCGTTGAGAATTTCTCCAAGGTTGCTAAACCTCTAACTGAACTCCTCAAGAAAGATAAAAAGTTCGAGTGGACCCCACAGTGTGAGTTTAGCTTTCAGGAACTGAAAAGACGCCTAACATCTGCTCCCATACTGGTACCACCAGATTTCTCCAAGGACTTTATTATCTATTACGACGCCTCGCGACAAGGACTAGGTTGCATACTCATGCAAGATCGTCAGGTAATTGCCTATGCTTCACGGCAATTACACCCACATGAGGAAAACTATCCCACACATGATCTAGAGCTTGCAGCTGTCGTCCATGCACTCAAAACTTGGCGACATTACCTCCTAGGTAATCGTTGCGAGATCTTCACCGATCACCAAAGTTTGAAATATATCTTCACCCAACCGGATTTGAATCTCAGGCAAAGACATTGGGTCGAGTTGATCTCGGATTACGACTTAGGAATAACTTACACCACGGGCAAAGCCAATGTCATGGCTGATGCACTAAGCCGTAAATCCTATTGTAAGAACCTAATGTTACAACAAAGTCAACCACTTCTCCATGAGGAATTTCATAAGCTTAATCTTCACATTGTTCCTCAAGGATTCCTATCCACCCTGGTGGCGAAGCCTAATCTTATGGATCAGATCATAACCACCCAGCGGTATGATAAGGGCATATCCCGGATTAAGGAAAACATCACCAGCGGAGTTGCTAAATGTTTTTCCATGGATGAGGGAGGTGTTGTATTCTTCGAGAGCCGCTTGGTGGTTCCCAGGAAACAACATCTATGCCAGTTGATTCTTAAGGAAGCTCATGAATCCCCTCTCACCATTCATCCCGGTAGTACTAAAATGTATCAAGACCTACACCAGAGGTTTTGGTGGACTAGGATGAAGAGAGAAATTGCTCAATACATTGCTAGCTGCGACGTCTGTCATCGTGTTAAAGCGGAGCATCAATGGCCTGCTGGCACCCTTCAACCTTTGGCTATTCCTAAGTGGAAATGGGATAAAATCAGTATGGATTTCATCACTGGGTTTCCCAGGACCAAGAGAGGGAATAATGCCATCTTCGTTGTGATCGACCGTCTTTCCAAAGTAGCCCACTTTCCACCTGTTCGTGAGAGTATCATCGCTAGCCAGCTAGCCGACCTATACATCTCCCAAATAGTGTCTCTTCATGGTGTTCCATTGGAAATTAACTCAGACTGTGGGAGTCTCTTCACCTCTCAATTTTGGGAAAGTTTCCAAAATGTTATGGGAACTCATCTCTCTTTTAGCACCGCCTTCCATCCTCAATCAAGTGGTCAAATAGAGCGAGTCAATCAAATTCTGGATGATATGCTCCGAGCTTCTGTCATCTCATTCGGAATGGGTTGGGAGAATTGCCTTCCATTCGCGGAGTTTGCTTATAACAATAGTTATCAAGCTAGTTTGGGCAAAGCTCCTTTCGAAGTCCTCTATGGACGAAAATGTTGAACGCCTCTTAACTGGTCAGGAATGGGGGAAAGACAACTCTTTGGCCTGGATATGATTCAGGAAGCAGAAGAGCAGGTTCGCGTTATTCGTGCGAAATTGAAAACAGCCCAATCTCGTCAAAAGAGCCAATATGATCGTAAACATAAGCTCATGACTTTTGAAGTCGGCGAGAAGGCTTACCTTCGGGTTACTCCATTAAAGGGAACCCATCGTTTCGGCATCAAAACAAATTGGCTCCTTGCTACATCAGACCCTTTCGCATTCTTCCCAAACGAGGAGAAGTTGCCTACCAATTGGAACTACCTTCGCATCTTTCCAGAGTTCACGATGTCTTCCATGTTTCTCAACTCAGGCGTTGCTTCACGGATCCTATCCGTGGAGTGGACCACGAAACGCTTGATCTACAAGATAACCTCTCATATCGGGAATATCCCGTTTGTATCCTTGATCAAGCCGAGCGTACCACTCGACGTCATAATATTAAGTTACTCAAGGTTCAATGGTCACACCATTCCGAGAAAGAAGCCACCTGGGAAAGGAAGGATCGTCTTCAACTCGAGTACCCCACCTTCTTCCCGGAGGATCCTAAATCTCGGGACGAGATTCTTTTGAGTGGGGGTGAGTTGTCACACCCTAGCTAGTTCAAGCATTATAGTGTGCATCATGTTTAAATTCCTCTTAAATTTGAAATGGGGAAGACAGAACCCCCAGCACCCCCCTGGAACAACTAGGGTTTACTAAAAACTTTTTCAATGAACCTGAAATGCCCTTCTAAAAAGCCCACCCTTTTTGTTTTAGGTTAAAACCTTTGACAAAAATGGTGCACATTTTTCTAGGACATCTAAGGTCATTGGATTAATCCTTATGGTATTTGCATTTGGGCATTTAAATGCTATAAAATATTTTAAATTCTCAAATAATCATAAACTAAAATGTTTGCTGTTGGATATATTCTAAGTAGTAGCCATGATTAATTTTATGATTTATGGATATGCCCAGGCATTTTTAATAAAGCCCTGAAGCTACAGAAATAATAGAATAAATAAGAAAAATAGAAAAAAAGAGAGAGAAACTTACCTGGCGCAGCCCAGCTAACTCACCAGCCGGCCGACCTGGCGGTCCAGCACTATGCTGGCCCACGCCAGCCAGCTGCTTCTTCCCCGCCAGCCAGGCAGCAAGGTGTCGCCGGCGTGCCCGAGCTCGCCACGGCGTCACCTGCTTGCCGCCCGTGCCCTGCATGCCTGGACGCCTCCATGTCGCACCCCGAAGCCCCTGGACACGCCATTCCCCCTGTCTCTCTCCCTTCGCCGTTCCCCACCATGGCCGGCGCCCCTGTCGCCGCACCGTCATCGTAGTCGTGCCCTCCGTCGTCCTCACACCGCATCATCGTGTCCACGAGCTCCACCGTCGTCGATTACATCGAGCGGGTCAAGCCCCGAGCACTCGCTCGCCCAAGAGACGCTGCATCGAGCTCGCCCTCAACTCTACCCACTGGAGATCCCTTTCGCCACCCCCGCCGCATTAGCTCATCCCCGACCTCTCCGACTGCCTCGACAAGACCCCCGTGAGCACATCCACCTCCCCACCCTTTCCGTTCTCTGTCTCGAGCCCCATAGCGACTGCATGTAGATCACCCTCACGCACTGCCGCGGAGCTCGTCACCGACGAGGCTCCGGCCACCCAATGGCCACGCCTCCCTGTCCACTAGTCCTAGCGCACCTCCAGGAACTCAACGCACCAAATCTCGCACCTCCCCATGCCCCCTAGCGACTAGTTCATCCTCACCCGAGCTCCAGCCGCCGCCAAACTCGTCGCCGGTGACGTTTCCGGCCACCCTAGCTCCACCCACTGCCACCACTCGACGCGGCTTCCTCACCACATCACGTAGATAGTCTCCACCGTCCTTTTGGTCGCCGGAGTGCAAATCCCGCACTGCTCCGCCGCGTCTGGCCTCGCCGGCGGCTAGACGTCAGCGAGTTGACTCTGTTTGACCCCCATGTGGGCCCAGGTTGACCCCCCTGAGTCTATGACAGTTGGGGTCGGCCTGCTAATTAGTTTAGGATTAGTTTTAACTAATTTTAATTAGTTTAGTCACTGACATGTGGGCCCAGGCCCCACTGACAGCTAATTAGTGTTAATTTAATTCTGTTAATTAGCTGAGTCACTGACAGACAGGGCCCCCCAGTCAGGTTTGACCTGGCCGGCCTAGTTGACCCACTGACGTCACACCTATGTCATGCTGACGCATTAATTCAATTACTGGATTTATTCTTTAATAGGAAATTCCAAAAAATAGCCACAACTTCTAAAAATCATAGAAAATCAACCATAGCTCCAAATGCAAAGATTTATATATGAAAAATGATCAGAAAAATTCAATCTATCCATCTGTAATGGTTTCATGCATGACAAAACAAGTTAACCTTGCTGTTTAAGCAGAATAAGATAATGCACTAATAAGGCTAAGATAAATGAACTATCATTTGAATCTTTGGGTTCATTCCTTTCTGTTTTAGCTTGCATTAGGCCAGGACACATTCATTTTGCCATGTCATAGCATGCATCATATTGTTGCATATTGTCATGTGTTGATTATGTTCGGTGTGTTTTTCGTGGTAGGTTCTGCCTCCAAGGATAACCTCTAGTATCCGTCTGAAGGGCAGTGCCCTACTACCACTACAACATGCAAGCAACCCATTGATCATTCCGATACAACCCATGTTCTCGCTTCTGCTCTTGTTTACTGCATTAAGACAATGCGATTCAAACTGCTGTGTGCTACGGTAGTTGAACCCTTATCCTCTGCATGACCTGTCATTGCCACAGTAACTAGATGAAACCCACTATAATGTGTAGGAGTTGATTGAGCCATGTATGTGATTCCTAACTTGCTATGCCTGCTATGCTTAGAGTTGTGTCAGGTCTGGTTCATCTGGGTGATGGGCTAGAGTGAAATGATTATATCGGTAATGTGAGGGATGTGTTGAACATGTTTTGGTAAAGTTATCGATGAGAGGCCATGCAGGAGTACATGGTGGGTTGTTTCATTGAGGCCGTCCCTAAGAACTGAGATCTGTATGTGTGATTTTAAGAATCAGCTACTACCATGCATTGGGATCCTTAATGGACCCTCTCGGCTTCTTAATCACCCTAGTACTTTGTCCAGGAGTTGCAAATAGTTTCTGGTGTTTGTAGGTTATGTGTTGGCGGCCGTGCGTAGCGCTGAACCTAGGGGTGGGCTATGTTGTGGTAGATACACCGTGGTCGGGTATGCCAGGCGTCCGTTTGGCGTCTCGGGACCCTATTCACATCGTTCGGGGCCGTATGTGGAAACCTCGGCCGGACTCCCTGTGGATGGAACCTGGATAGGCGATGAACCTGGGCTAGATACTTAAGTGTTTAGGTAGGCCGTGGCCGACACCCTCGTTGGGCTTCCGCTTGAAGGTTGCCGAGTACATGTCGTGTAAACGGCGGTAAGTGGTGAAAGCGTGTATGAAGAAGTACACCCCTGAAGGGTATAAAACTATTCGAATAGCCGCGTCCGCGGTAAAGGACTACTTGGTTGCCTATACATTTCATAGACAAGTTAATGGTTACTACTAAAATACTCAAGATAAGTGTGAGTACCGAGGATGGCCCTCTCGTAGGATGACGAGGGAGGATCCCCGGTGGAGTATTGTGTTGGTGAGTAGTGGACTCGTGTGCGAAAACTATTTTACTAGTGGAGTTCCGTAGGATAGCTTAGCCAAGAGTCAAAGATGGCTTGCTGCAATAACCCCACCACCATCTTGAGAATGAGCATGTATAGTAGGTTCTGTTGTAAGACTTGCTGAGTACCTTTGTACTCATGTTTGCTTAATTATTGTTTTTAGACGACAACACCGCCCCCTCCGATGGGTTCTACGTAGACCTTGATGTCGACGAGTGACTAACCACCCAGGTGGTGATCATGGCCATGGAGGGGCCTATGTAGATAGACAGGCTTCGGAAGCCTTCTTGCTTTCTAGTGTCTGTACTCAAACTGTTTACTTCTGCTTTTGCTTGTATGCTTGTATGACTTGAGTGTCGGGTCATGTGACCCCTACCTATATGAACTTGTTATGTGTGGCTCTCTGGAGCCTTTAAATAAAGTACTTGAGTTGTAGAGTTTTGTTGTGATGCCATGTTGTATGTACTCACATCGGGCATATTGTGTGTATGATTGAAATGCTTGGTATGAGTGGGATCCAACAATCTAGTTGTTTATCCTTGGCAGCCTTTCTTATGGGGAAATGTAGTCTAGTGTTCCTCGAGCCATAGTAGTCCGCTACACGCCGGTTCACTGGAGTCCTGCTAGCCCAGCACTACTGCTCAGGACACTTAACTGGCCGGCATGTGTTTCACTTCGTTCCTATGTCTGTCACTTCGGGGAAATGTCACGCGGTGACATCCGGAGTCCTGCCTAGCCTGCTATAGCCCGGGTTCCCCAGAGTCCTGTTAGCCCAGTGCTACAGCCCGGATTCACTCGCTGATGACCGACATGCTCGATGTGATTCATGTATGCATGTCTCCATAGGTCTGTGCCGCTTTGGGTTCACGACTAGCCATGTCGGCCCGGGTTCTCTGTCATATGGATGCTAGTGACACTATCATATACGTGAGCCAAAAGGCGCAAATGGTCCCGGGCCATGGTAAGGTGACTACCGTGGGATACAGTGCATGAGGCCGCAATGTGATATGAGGTGTTACCGACTAGATCGATGTGACTTGGAATCGGAGTCCTGACAGCGTTGGTATCAGAGCCAGACTACCTGTAGGTTTGTTGAGCCAAACTGGTCGATGTCGAGTCTAGAAATGCTTTAGTTATATCTAGGGGAATTGATTGTGGGAGGGAACGTAAGGATATTTTACTCCTTTACCTTATGCCCTCTGATCCGAGTCATTCTCTTCTCATTCAACGTGGGTTAAGGACTAGGCTCTCTCCTTCTATCAGGTTCACATATTACTAATACATAGTAGCTTATAGGATTGTTGTTACAAGCCTTAGTACAGTTTCTACTACTTTTAGTATGTTGCCAGTTGAACCAGAACCTTGATATGATGTTGTCGAGTGGTATTGCAAACTGTTGTGGATGTCTCAAATCCCCTTCTTAGCATTTACAGCTGTTATGCTGCCCAATTTTCCCTAGAAATTCTAATGTCTTCGCATTGTGGTTGTGCTTTCAGATGGCCACTCGTGCTCAAAACCAAGTGGTTCACCTGACCCGGTGCCTTCATGTGCCCGGTCATACTGCTATGTTAGTTCGGGTAATGATAGAGACGGGTTACTGTTGGTATCCCGAATACACTGTCGAAGAGCAGTTCCGAGACATTAATCAAAGCCAATATTTCTGCACTGTCAGGATATTTCCTTCTTATCCTGGATCTACCGAGCCCCTCCACTGTTCCTATGGACTCAGGCTTACTGTTGAGATGGTTGTGTAGGATGCTGCCTATTCCATGATGACCATCATGCGAGTCCGGACTGGCCTGCTTCGGAACACCGACTTCCGTTACATGCCAGCTTCACTTCCAGGAGCGCAAGGGTATCTTCAGGCTATCTATGTTGACTCCACTCAGGAGGACTCATTAACTCGTACCACTGCCGAGATGCTCGAGGATAAGGACCGAGAGAATTGGGCCTTGAGGCTGGAGCTTTTCAACACTCGTGCTGATCATTGCGCCACATTGACTCGGTTTGCACCTGCGGTGCAAGCTGGTTGTATGGATAGAAGGGATCTGTATCCTGTGAGATCTACTCTGCCGGACATGGTGGATTGGCGTGATGTGGGACGCATCACCCCTCCCCGTGGTCCCCGCAGGCCACCATTTGTTGGTCCAAGACCTCATCCTAGCCCCTTTGGTCCACAAGCTCCTCAGGGTTGTCTATTCCCGGATGATCACGTTGAACTTCCAGGCTATGGAGGTGACTTCTATGAGGACTACTACGGAGCTGTCTGAGTTAGTAGTAGTATCACTAGTATTGTAGTAGTTGTATCTCCACTGTCCTGCGTGACTTGTGGAATATGACTTAGTGTGTAATCAACTCCGGAGGTGTAGACAAATAATGTATAGGAGCTTGGAATGCCTCCGATGAGATGTAACATCTTTCATCATAGTTGTACTGTAGCCTAGGCTTGTACTAAACTATGTATGGTGTGTATGACCGTTGGTATATATATGGAAGTTCTATATTACCATGACATACGGATGACCATCTCTGCATTCCATGTTATCCATTACATTCTGCACTTCATTGCTAAGTTTGTTCCATCCTTATCTAAACCGTTGTCTTGTTTTCTCCTAGGATGGTCAACACCCGCAGTAACCCTGCTGCCCCGGAGCAGGGGGAAGCCAGTGCAGCTAGGGGTGAAAGTCTACCTCACCCGCCTTCTCTAGCCGAAGTGATGCTGGAGGCGGAAAGAAACAAGCGTGAGACTAACCGCTTACTGGAGAGGATTGAGCAGAACACTGCACGCCATCCACGAAATGACTTGGTGTCAATCAATGACTTTATCAAGCTGTACCCACCAAAGTTTAACCATTCCGTCGAGCCCCTCGACGCGGATGACTGGCTTCGCAGCATCACCTGCAAGCTACGTTCTGCCAACATAGCCGAAGCTGATAAGGTTACTTACGCTGCCTACCATCTCGAAGGGCCTGCTAGCCTCTGGTGGGAAGATTTTGAAGCTATGCGCCCAGTCGGCCAAATCACGACTTGGGTTGAATTCAGTGAGGCTTTCCGTGAGCATCACATTCGGGAAGGTCTCATAGATCACAAGAGGGAGGAGTTCTGCAATTTCACCCAAGGAAGACTGACTGTGGATGCATATAGTCGTGAATTTGGGAATCTGGCACGTTATGCTCCTGAAGAGGTATCTACCGACGCTAAGAAGCAGGCAAGGTTCCACAAGGGACTTTGCCCTGAGCTTCGCCGCGATCTTCGTCGGCACGAGTGCACATCCTTTCAGAAGTTGTTCAATAAAGCCATCAGCGCTGAGACAGGCCAGACTGATTATGACGCTTCATGCAAGCACTCCTGTGATTTTGGCTCTTCATCCGGATCTGGAGCTCAGAAGCGCCGGGTGTGGATCCCAAGCACGGCACTGCCACCCAGGTTCATTCCGAGGCCATCCTTTGAGGCGCCTCGTCCCAACCAGCAGTTTGCACCGCCCAAGCCCTATGGTGGCCCCGCTACTAATGCTGCTCCACGCCCCAATGTGGTGACGTGTTTCAAGTGTGGAGAGCCAGGTCACTATAGCCGAAAGTGTCCCCAGAACAACAACCCCAATCAATCTGGAAAGTCCGTTGGCCGTGGTAAGCCAGCAGGAAAGACATTCTACGCCAAGCCAGTCACTACTACACGTGTCCATGTCAACTATGTTTCAGCCGAGGGGGCTCATGAGGATCCTAATGTCGTCCTTGGTACACTCCTTGTTAATTGCCATCCAGCGTCCGTTCTTTTCGATATTGGAGCATCTCATTTATTCATATCCGAGAACTATGCTCGGTTGCATAACATGGCATTCTGTGACATGCCCTCTACCATGGAAATTCAAACCCCTGGCTCTAGATGGCAAACTTCTAGAGTAAGCCATGGGAATGAAATTCTAGTTGATAGACTTGTCTTCCTTGCATCCTTAATAGCTCTCAAGTCCTCGGACATAAACATCATCTTGGGTATGGACTGGATGTCAGCTCATTATGCTAAGATTCATTGTGCCACTAGAACCATTCAACTTACCCACCCATCGGGCAAGACAGTCAATGTCTTAATTCAAGTGGCCAAGCGCCAGCTTTACTCCCTAAATGCCAACCCCCTTCCAGACCTTGAAGATGTTCCGGTAGTCCGAGACTTTCCGGATGTCTTTCCAGAAGAACTGCCAGGTGTTCCACCAGACAGGGATGTCGAGTTTGTGATAAACCTTGTTCTAGCAACCGTTCCAATTTCTAGGAGACCCTATATGATGGCACCCTTAGAACTAGCCGAGCTTAAGAACCAACTCGATGAGTCCTTGAAAAAGGGTTTCATCCGTCCTAGTTCCTCTCCTTGGGCTTGCCCCGTCCTCTTCATCAAGAAGAAGGATGGAACGGATCGAATGGTTGTAGATTACCGACTTATCAACTTGGTCACTATCAAGAACAAGTATCCGCTTCCCAGGATCAACGATCAGTATGATCATCTCGCTGGATCCTCAGTCTTTTCCAAGATGGATTTGAGGTTGGGCTACCATCAAATTAAAATCAGAAACGGGGACATTCCCAAAACGGCCTTTGTTACCCGTTATGGCCAATACGAGTACACCGTTATGTCCTTTGGTTTAACCAATGCCCCAGCCACCTTCTCCCGGTTAATGAACTCGGTCTTCATGGAGTATTTGGATAAATTCGTCATACTTTATCTCGATGACATACTCATCTACTCCAAGAATGAAGAGGAACATGCCAAACATCTAAGGCTGGTATTGATGAAACTTCGAGAGCATCGCCTTTATGCCAAATTCTCCAAGTGTGAATTTTGGTTGCCAGAAGTGACCTATCTAGGCCATGTAATCTCTGGTAAAGGTATTGCTGTCAATCCCGAGCGAGTTCAAGCTGTCCTTGATTGGACTCCACCTGAGATGGTCAAGCAAGTTCGGAGCTTCCTTGGCTTAGCGAGCTACTGCCGTCGCTTCGTTGAGAATTTCTCCAAGGTTGCTAAACCTCTAACTGAACTCCTCAAGAAAGATAAAAAGTTCGAGTGGACCCCACAGTGCGAGCTCAGCTTTCAGGAACTGAAAAGACGCCTAACATCTGCTCCCGTACTGGTACCACCAGATTTCTCCAAGGACTTTATTATCTATTGCGATGCCTCGCGACAAGGACTAGGTTGCATACGCATGCAAGATCGTCAGGTAATTGCCTATGCTTCACGGCAATTACACCCACATGAGGAAAACTATCCCACACATGATCTAGAGCTTGCTGCTGTCGTCCATGCACACAAAACTTGGCGACATTACCTCCTCGGTAATCGCTGCGAGATCTTCACCGATCACCAAAGTTTGAAATATATCTTCTCCCAACCGGATATAAATCTTAGGCAAAGATGTTGGGTCGAGTTGATCTCGGATTACGACTTAGGAATAACTTACACCACGGGCAAAGCGAATGTCATGGCTGATGCACTAAGCCGTAAATCCAATTGTAACAACCTGATGTTACAACAATGTCAACAACTTCTCCATGAGGAATTTCATAAGCTTAATCTTCACATTGTTCCTCGAGGATTCCTATCCACCCTGGTGGCAAAGCCTAATCTTATGGATCAGATCATAACCGCCCAGCAGTATGATAAGGGCATATCCCGAATTAAGTAAAACATCGCATGCGGAGTTGCTAAATGTTTTACCATGGATGAACGAGGTGCTGTATTCTTTGAGAATCGCTTGGTGGTTCCCAGGAAACAACATCTACGCCAGTTGATTCTTAAGGAAGCTCATGAATCCCCTCTCACCATTCATCCCGGTAGTACTAAAATGTATTAAGACCTACGCCAGAGGTTTTGGTGGACTAGGATGAAGAGAGAAATTGCTCAATACATTGCTAGCTGCGACGTCTATCGTCGTGTTAAAGCGGAGCATCAACGGCCTGCTGGCACCCTTCAACCTTTGGCTATTCCTGAGTGGAAATGGGATAAAATCAGTATGGATTTCATCACTGGGTTTCCCAGGACCAAGAGAGGGAATAATGCCATCTTCGTCGTGATCGACCGTCTTTCCAAAGTAGCCCACTTTCTACCTGTTCATGAGAGTATCACCGCTAGCCAGCTAGCCGACCTATACATCTCCCAAATAGTGTCTCTTCATGGTGTTTCATTGGAAATTAACTCAGACTGTTGGAGTCTCTTCACCTCTCAATTTTGGGAAAGTTTCCAAAATATTATGGGAACTCATCTCTCTTTTAGCACCGCCTTCTATCCTCAATCAACTGGTCAAGAAGAGCGAGTCAATCAAATTCTGGAAGATATGCTCCGAGCTTCTGTCATCTCATTCGGAATGGGTTGGGAGAATTGTCTTCCATTCGCGGAGTTTGCTTATAACAACAGTTATCAAGCTAGTTTGGGCAAAGCTCCTTTCGAAGTCCTCTATGGACGAAAATGTCAAACGCCTCTTAACTGGTCAGGAACCGGGGAAAGACAACTCTTTGGCCCGGATATGATTCAGGAAGCAGAAGAGCAGGTTCGCGTTGTTCATGCGAAATTGAAAACAGCCCAATCTCGTCAAAAGAGCCAATATGATCATAAACATAAGCTCATGACTTTTGAAGTCGGCGAGAAGGCTTACCTTCGGGTTACTCCATTAAAGGGAACCCATCGTTTCGGCATCAAAGCAAATTGGCTCCTCGCTACGTCAGACCCTTTCGCATTCTTGCCAAACGAGGAGAAGTTGCCTACCAATTGGAACTACCTTCGCATCTTTCCAGAGTTCACGATGTCTTCCATGTTTCTCAACTCAGGCGTTGCTTCGCGGATCCTATCCGTGGAGTGGACCACGAAATGCTTGTTCTACAAGATAACCT
The DNA here is from genome assembly GCF_018294505.1 of Triticum aestivum. Taxonomy (NCBI): domain Eukaryota; kingdom Viridiplantae; phylum Streptophyta; class Magnoliopsida; order Poales; family Poaceae; genus Triticum; species Triticum aestivum. Next base: position 507,905,436 of record NC_057806.1, on the reverse strand, counting down.
CTCATATCGGGAATATCCCGTTCATATCCTTGATCAACCCGAGCGTACCACTTGACGTCATAATATCAAGTTTCTCAAGGTTCAATGGTCACACCATTCCGAGAAAGAAGCCACCTGGGAAAGGGAGGATCGTCTTCAACTCGAGTACCCCACCTTCTTCCCAGAGGATCCTAAATCTCGGGACGAGATTCTTTTGAGTGGGGGTGAGTTGTCACACCCTAGCTAGTTCAAGCATTAGAGTGTGCATCATGTTTAAATTCCTCTTAAATTTGAAATGGGGAAGACAGAACCCCCAGCACCCCCTTGAACAACTAGGGTTTACTAAAAACTTTTTCAATGAACCTGAAATGCCCTTCTAAAAAGCCCACCCTTTTTGTTTTAGGTTAAAACCTTTGACAAAAATGGTGCACATTTTTCTAGGACATCTAAGGTCATTGGATTAATCCTTATGGTATTTGCATTTGGGCATTTAAATGCTATAAAATATTTTAAATGCTCAAATAATCATAAACTAAAATGTTTGCCGTTGGATATATTCTAAGTAGTAGCCATGATTAATTTTATGATTTATGGAAATTCCCTGGCATTTTTAATAAAGCCCTAAAGCTACAGAAATAATAGAATAAATAAGAAAAACAGAAAAAGAGAGAGAAAGAGAAACTTACCTGGCGCAGCCCAGCTAACTCACTAGCCGGCCCACCTGGCGGCCCAGCACTGTGCTGGCCCGCGCCAGCCAGCTGCTTCTTCCCCGCCAGGCAGGTAGGGAGGTGACGCCGGCGTGCCCGAGCTCGCCACGGCGTCACCTGCTTGCCACCCGCGCCCTGCACGCCTGGACGCCTCCATGTCGCACCCCGAAGCCCCTGGACACGCCATTCCCCCTGTCTCTCTCCCTTCGCCGTTCCCCACCATGGCCGGCGCCCCTGTCGCCGCACCGTCGTCGTAGTCGTGCCCTCCGTCGTCCTCGCACGGCATCATCGTGTCCATGAGCTCCGCCGTCGTCGATTACATCGAGCGGGTCAAGCCCCGAGCGCTCGCTCGCCTCGGAGACGCTGCACCGAGCTCGCCCTCAACTCTGCCCACTGGAGATCCCTTTCGCCACCCCGCGCATCAGCTCATCCCGACCTCTCCGACTGCCTCGACAAGACCCCCGTGAGCACAGCCACCTCCCCACCCTCTCTGTTCTCTGTCTTGAGCCCCATAGCGACTGCATGTAGATCACCCTGACGCACTGCCGCAGAGCTCGTCGCCGACGAGCCTCCGGCCACCCAATGGCCATGCCTCCCTGTCCACTAGTCCTACCGCACCTCCAGGAACTCAACGCACCAAATCTCGCACCTCCCCATGCCCCCTAGCGACTAGTTCATCCTCACCCGAGCTCCAGCCACCGCCAAACTCGTCGCCGGTGATGTTTCCGGCCACCCTAGCTCCACCCACTGCCACCACTCGACGCGGCTTCCTCCCCACATCACGTAGATAGTCTCCGCCGTCCTTTTGGTCGCCGGAGTGCAAATCCCGCACTGCTCCGCCGCGTCTGGCCTCGCCGGCGGCTAGACGCCAGCGAGTTGATTCTGTTTGAACCCCGTGTGGGCCCAGGTTGACCCCCCTGAGTCTATGACAGTTGGGGTCGGCCTGCTAATTAGTTTAGGATTAGTTTTAACTAATTTTAATTAGTTTAGTCACTGACATGTGGGCCCAGGCCCCACTGACAGATAATTAGTGTTAATTTAATTCTGTTAATTAGCTGAGTCACTGACAGACAGGGCCCCCCAGTCAGGTTTGACCTGGCCGACCCAGTTGACCCACTGACGTCACACCTATGTCATGCTGACGCATTAATTCAATTACTGGATTTATTCTTTAATAGGAAATTCCAAAAAATAGCCACAACTTCTAAAAATCATAGAAAATCAACCATAGCTCCAAATGCAAAGATTTATATATGAAAAATGATCAGAAAAATTCAATCTATCCATCTGTAATGGTTTCATGCATGACAAAACAAGTTAACCTTGCTGTTTAAGCAGAATAAGATAATGCACTAATAAGGCTAAGATAAATGAACTATCATTTGAATCTTTGATTCAAATGGGTTCATTCCTTTCTGTTTTAGCTTGCATTAGGCCAGGACACATTCATTTTTCCATGTCATAGCATGCATCATATTGTTGCATATTGTCATGTGTTGATTATGTTCGGTGTGTTTTTCGTGGTAGGTTCTGCCTCCAAGGATAACCTCGAGTATCCGTTTGAAGGGTAGTGCCCTACTACCACTACAACAGGCAAGCAACCCATTGATCATTCCGATACAACCCATGTTCTCGCTTCTGCTCTTGTTTACTGCATTAAGACAACGCGATTCAAACTGCTGTGTGCTACGGTAGTTGAACCCTTATCCTTTGCATGACCTGTCATTGCCACAGTAACTAGATGAAACCCACTATAATGTGTAGGAGTTGATTGAGCCATGTATGTGATTCCTAACTTGCTATGTCTGCTATGCTTAGAGTTGTGTCAGGTCTGGTTCATCTAGGTGATGGGCTAGAGTGAAATGATTATGTCGGTAATGTGAGGGATGTGTTGAACATGTTTTGGTGAATGTATCGATGAGAGGCCATGTAGGAGTACATGGTGGGTTGTTTCATTGAGGCCGTCCCTAAGAACTGAGATCTGTATGTGTGATTTTAAGAATCAGCTACTACCATGCATTGGGATCCTTAATTGACCCTCTCGGCATCTTAATTACCCTAGTACTCTGTCCAGGAGTTGAAATAGTTTCTGGTGTTTGTAGGTTATGTGTTGGCGGCCGTGCGTAGCGCTGACCCTAGGGGTGGGCTATGTTGCGGTAGATACACCATGGCCAGGTATGTCGGGCGCCCGTTTGGCGTCTCGGGACCCTGTTCACATCGTTCGGGGTTGTATGTGGAAACCTCGGCCGGACTCCCTACGGATGGAACCTGGATAGGCGATGAACCTGGGCTAGAGACTTGAGTGTTTAGGTGGGCCGTGGCCGACACCCTCGTTGGGCTTCCGCTTGAAGGTTGTCGAGTACATGTCGTGTCACACGACGGTAAGTGGTGAAAGCGTGTATGAAGAAGTACACCCCTGCAGGGCATAAAAACTATTCGAATAGCCGCGTCCGCGGTAAAGGACTACTTGGTTGCCTATACAGTTCATAGACAAGTTAATGGTTACTACTAAAACACTCAAGATATGTGTGAGTACCGAGGATGGCCCTCTCGTAGGATGACGAGGGAGGATCCCCGGTAGAGTATTGTGTTGGTGAGTAGTGGACTCGTGTGCGAAAACTATTTTACTAGTGGAGTTCCATAGGATAGCTTAGCCAAGAGTCAAAGCTGGCTTGCTGCAATAACACCACCACCTTCTTGGGAATGAGCATGTATAGTAGGTTCTGTTGTAAGACTTGCCGAGTACCTTTGTACTCATGTTTGCTTAATTACTGTTTTCAGACGACAACACCGCCCCCTCCGATGGGTTCTACATAGACCTTTGATGTCGACGAGTGACTAACCACCCAGGTGGTGATCCTGGCCATGGAGGGCCCTATGTAGATAGACAGGCTTCAGAAGCCTTCTTGCTTTCTAGTGTCTGTACTCAGACTATTTACTTCCGCTTGTGCTTGTATGCTTGTATGACTTGAGTGTCGGGTCATGTGACCCCTACCTGTATGAACTTGTTATATATGGCTCTCTGGAGCCTTCAATTAAAGTACTTGAGTTGTAGAGTTTTGTTGTGATGCCATGTTGTATGTACTCATATCGGGCATATTGTGTGTATGATTGAAATGCTTGGTATGAGTGGGATCCGACAATCTAGTTGTTTATCCTTGGCAGCCTTTCTTATGGGGAAATGTAGTCTAGTGTTCCTCGAGCCATAGTAGTCCGCTACAGCCCGGTTCACCGGAGTCCTGCTAGCCCAGCACTATTGCTTAGGACACTTGACTGACCGGCATGTGTTTCACTTCGTTCCTATGTCTGTCCCTTCGGGGAAATGTCACGCGGTGACATCCGGAGTCCTACCTAGACTGCTACAGCCCGGGTTCCCCGGAGTCTTGTTAGCCCAGTGCTACACCCGGATTCACTTGCTGATGACCGACATGCTCGATGTGATTCATGTATGCTTGTCTCCATAGGTCTGTGCCGCTTTGGGTTCACGACTAGCCATGTCGGCCCGGGTTCTCTATCATATGGATGCTAGCGACACCCGTGGGATACCGTGCGTGAGGCCACAATGTGATATGAGGTGTTACCGGCTAGATCAATGTGACTTGGAATCGGGGTCCTGACACCCAAAGCTAGCAAATCCTACATCCAGGTGTATCCATCCTTCAACACATAACCAAGAAACCTTCGGAAATCATTTACCTCAAACTTCGAAAAGCATCCGTTATACGAGTAATGACAATACTCCCGAACTCCTGCCCCAGTACTGGGTGGCGTCGAGGTTATCTCACCAACAACTACATAAAAGAGATTTTCGATGTCGGCGAAACTCAGGTATTCTAGAATCTCAAGGATAAAATTGTGACGACAACACCTTGGAGCTCAACTCCCCGGGACATTGCCACAACCCCTAAATGTCAGGAGGCAGCAAGAACAATGTTCTCATCACAAAACCATCGGAACGATTCCAAGATACCCGTGTGATCCTAATTTTTTTTTACTGAAATTTGAGAAGAGAAGAGTCAAAACTCTATGTCAGGATGCCTCACCAGAGCGACGAAGGGACTGAGGAGTAAAAAGAATCCTACTCTCCGATATATATAGTCCTAAACGACTCAAAACATTTTTATAGACTCAACAACACGAGCGATTCGATCAAGCAGGGGGCTCCTAAGGTCGGGGAAGGCTCTGATTACCAACTTGTAACGCCCTCGATGCGGCTATATCTCCCACGTGTCGAAGCACGACTTAGAGGCATAACCGCATTGAAAGCAATGTCGCAAGTGAGGTAATCTTCACACAACCCATGTAATACATAAGGGAAAGAGATACATAGTAGGCTTACAATCGCCACTTCACACAATATATGAATAAAGCATTACATCATCTAGATACAATCAAGGTCCAACTATGGAACCAAAATAAAAGAAGACTACCCCGACTGGGCTCCACTACTGATCAACTGGAAACGGAATGACACAACAAACAAGGTCTACATAGAGCTCCTCCTTGAGCTTGGTTGCGTCACCTGCACGGTTCAACGGCACCTGCAAGCTGGTTTTGGAAGTAATCTCTGAGTCACGGGGACTCAGCAATCTCACACCCTCGCGATCAAGACTATTTAAGCTTATGGGTAAGGTAAAGGTATGAGGTGGAGCTGCGGCAAGTGACTAGCATATATCGTGGCTAACCTTACGGAAAAGAGAGCGAGAAGAGAAGGCAAAGCACGGTCGATAAACTATGATGAAGAAGTGATCCTAGAACAACCTACGTCAAGCATAACTCCAACACCGTGTTCACTTCCTGGACTCCACCGGAAAGAGACCATCACGGTTACACACGCGGTTCATGTATTTTAATTAAGTTAAGTTTCAGGTTCTCTACAACCGGACACTAACAAATTCCCATCTGCCCATAACCGTGGGCACGACTTTCGAAAGTTCAAATCCCTCCAGGGGTGTCCCAACTTAGCCCATCACAAGCTCTCACGGTCAACGAAGGATATTCCTTCTCCCAGGAAGACCCGATCAGTCTCGGAATCCCGGTTACAAGACATTTCGACAATGGTAAAACAAGACCAGCAAAGCCACCCAGATGTGCCAACAAATCCCGATAGGAGCTGCAAACATCTCATTCTCAGGTCACACCGGATGAGCAAGATGTCAGGTAGGCCAGGCTAGAGTTGCCCCTGGTAGCCCCGAACATTGCTCAGTTGGACCAACACTTAGAGAAGCACTGGCCCGGGGGGGTTAAATAAAGATGACCCTTGAGCCGGCCAACCCAAGGGAAAAAAGGCTAGGTGGCAAATGGTAAAACCAATGTTGGGCCTTGCTGGAGCAGTTTTATTCAAGGCGAACTATCAAGGGGTTCCCATTATAAGCCAACCGCGTAAGGAATGCAAATCCGGGAACATAACACTGATATGACGGAAACTAGGGCGGCAAGAGTGGAACATAACACCAGGCATAAGGCCGAGCCTTCCACCCTTTACCAAGTATATAGATACATTAATATAAATAAGAGATATTGTGATATCCCAACAAATATCCATGTTCCAACAATTAACAAACTCCAATCTTCATGTGCAACTAACAACGCTATAAGAGGGGCTGAGCAAAGCGGTAACATACCCAAACAATGGTTTGCTAGGACAAGCTGGGTTAGAGGCTTGGCTTAACAATATGGGAGGCATGATAAGAAAGTGGTAGGTATCACATCATAGGCATAGCAAAATAGCGAGCAACTAGCAAGCAAAGATAGAAGTGATTTCGAGGGTATGGTCATCTTGCCTGAAATCCCGCAAGGAAGAAGAACGAGTCCATGAAGGAGACAAACGGACATAGTCAAACAGTTCCTCACAAACGCGACGTTATCGGAACCAACCCGAAGAAGCCACACCGGAAAGACGCACACAACATAGTAGACAACCAACACATGAACATGGCATGATATGCGGGATGCGGTATGCGGTGCATATGCATGATTAGGAAAGGAAATATTGAACATGTCCTCAACTTGGAAATCCAAGAGTGCCACTGGAAAGGTGAGGTGATTTCGGTCGAAATCGATATAAAGATCATCGGAATCGGATGCACACTTTGGAAATGGCAAGCAAAACAAATATGGCCCCGGTCTGCGATTATCAGCACGAAGCCATCTAAATGCATCAAGATAATTAAGCTACTGCACTCCAACATGGCAAAAAAATACATGGCAGGGATCCACTCATGATGCTTGACAAAAGATGAACACTGAGTTATGGCTAATTCACTCAATAGCAGGTTCACACAAGCATGGCAAAAGAGCAAAAGATAACAGGTTACAAACTTGGTGGAATTTACAGCATGTCAGGAATTTAAAATTAGGAAGCAATGTTTAGAGCAAGATAACTACATGCTCCAGGAAAATATCATGGCAAATCAAGGCATGGTCTGAAGCTACTCTAAGCATATAACAAAAGTCCCTTAGTGACCATAAGCCAAAATGTATCAGAAAATACAATTGCAAGCATGTGAACATAGCAATTAACGAAAACAGATCCAGACTTAGTGAAAAACTAGAGCATGCAAAATAGATATCAAGTAGGCATGTTTACGAGCTCGATGCACTCACTACAAGGCATTGCATGACAAACTAAGCATACACACAGCAAGTAGACATGACATAGAAGCTAGACATGGCAAGAACAACAACATAGAATGCACGGATCAACAACAACAAGCTTGGCAAGATTGCAAAACATGTTAACAATCTGCCAAGAACATTTTATAGCAAAAGTAGAACTCGACTGACTCAAGCTAGGGTGCTCCATAAATGCAAACAAATACATGGATGGATTGAGCACCACAATATCTACAAAACATCCTTACTGATCATGCCGAAAAGAGGCACAGATCACTAGGAAACAACATGAACATATGGCATAAAAACAATAACAGGACAAGGACTTGGTGAAATTCTAAGTCCCTGAAATTAGCAACATTGAGTAAGCTACTTTGCACGCTTGCGCTAGTCACCACAAAGATCACAAAAATACATGGCATACACCCCTGTAAAGATGGCATGGCATACATAAAAACATATGGCGGCGGGGCTCCTTGGCGGGCGGCGCGGAACCAGCGGAGGCGGAGTGATCCAGGCGGCAGGGCGCAGGGCTCTCTCCTGCGGATCAGGCCCGGAGGGCCAGATCCGGGCCACGGAGGGTCTGATGGCAGGGGAGGAGAGAGAGGGCGCGGCATGGGCTAACGTGGTAGGCTCCCATAGGCTGGAGCGACATGACGGCGGCGGCAGACACGTCCAGCGACAGGACGGACATGTCCGGCGGCGCGAGGTAGAGGAAGTCTAGGGTTTGTATTGCGGATTTTTCGGAGGGGATCACATATATATAGGTAGAGGGATCTAGGTGATCGTGATCGTGATCGAACGACCTAGGTGATAGAAGAGGTTTAGGTAAGTTTTGCGCCACTTTGGAGGGGTGTTGGGCTGCAACACACACGAGGCCTTTTCGGTCCCTAGGTTAACCGTTGGAGTATCAAACGAAGTCCAAATGGCACGAAACTTGATAGGCGGTCTACCGGTAGTAAACCAAGGCTGCATGACAAGTCTCGGTCCAATCCGAGAACGTTTAACACCCACACGAAAAGAGGTAGAAAGGGACACCGTGTGACATAGGAGCGCCGGATTACAAAACGGACAACGTGGAAAATGCTCGGATGCATGAGACGAACATGTATGCAAATGAAATGCACATGATGACATGATATGAAATGCATGACACACAAGCAATGACAAGGCAACAATAGTGAATAACTGGAAGACACCTAGCACATCAGTCTCGGGGCGTTACACTAAGATCTAGAACGCACATGTGAGAAGCCTCATCTTTCCCGTTAATGCATCTACCTATGAAGAGAGAAAAATAATGTATGGAAGGGAAATGAATGCTCTCTATGGTAGCTTCTGTGATTTCCCTAGATTCCCCCATAGTAATACTAGCAAGAAAGTCTTTATATTCAGATTTGCGAGGTTCCCTAACATTGCCCCAGTGTAGGAGTTTACAAGCAATATTAAAATCTGCTAGGTCCATGGTATATGATTTATCATAAAGATCAAATAAAACAATGTGAGAATTGCGCGAGGATGTAAATTTAAACCTTCTCACAAATGAATCAGTTAGATCAAGGTATTGTCGGCACTTATCTAACACGAAGCTCTCAAGATCGGCGTTACACACATATGCATCAAATTCATCCTTGATGCCTTCCTGGACCATGAACTCCTCTGATGGCCATCCACAAGGCCACACTTGAGCTTCCCTTGGTAGTTCATGGTCCGGTTCACGTATCGCGAGTCTTGGGCCTTGCTTCCTTGAGGAACCACCTTGGTACATTTTCCTAAACATTTTTCTTCCTCTGAAAAATTTCTAAAAATTTTAGTGACTCAAAATAAAAGTGAATCAAACTCAACAAGATCGATAGCAACTACTCCTACAAGTGCCTAGAGGCCATATCATGCATTAAAACTACTTTTGACCACATATATTTGACATGCAAGCTCAAGAACAATGTCACCTAAGCAGAATTTTTTTGCAATAAATAAAGCACTAGAACAAAAACTAATTGGACCACTGGAGGAGTCACATACCGAAGAACAATCCCCCAAAGCATTTTTGTGAATGGAGCTTTGAGAAAGGAGATCGAAAATGGCAGCAAGATGAGCTAGAACTCAGGTTTGAGCTGGTGGATGATTTTTTCTGCAGGAAGGCAGAGTGTGTGGGTGCAATAATAAGTGGAGGGGGCCCACGTGGGGTCCACGAGGCAGGCGGTGCGCCCTAAGGGGTGGCCACTCCCTGGACCCTCGTGGCCAGGTGGAGTGGCCCCTAGGTGTGTTCTTACTGCCAATAATTCCTAAATATTCTAGAATGAATCATATAAAATTTCCAGGGCATTTGGAGAACTTTTATTTTTGGGGTGTTTTTATTGCAAGGATAATTCAGAAAACAGAAAGAAAATACTATTTTTACTTTATTTAATCTAAATAACAGAAAGTAAAAGGAGGGTACATAGAGTGGTGCTTTCTAACTTCATCCTTCTCATGCCCATCCTAAGGAATCCACTAACAACTGGAGAATTTTCGAATAACACTAAGTTACTTCAACGGGGATATGCACATCCCCAACAATAAGAATATCATATTTCTTCTTGACAGTAGGAAGAGGGAATTCGAAACCTCCAATAGTAATCGTTGGAATTTTTCCAATAGAATTGATACTATGGACTTGAGGCTGTTTCCTCGGAAAGTGTACTGTATGCTCATTACCATTAACATGAAAAGTGACATTGCCTTTGCTGCAATCAATAATAGCCCCTACAGTATTCAAAAAGGGTCTGCCAAGGATAATCTACATACTATTGTCCTCGGGACTATCAAGAATAACAAAGTCCGTTAAAATAGTAACGTTTGCAACCACAACGGCACATCCTCACAAATACCGACAGGTATAGCAATTGATTTATTAGCCATTTGCAAAGACATTTTAGTAGGTGTCAACTTATTCAAATCAAGTATACAATATAAAGATAGAGGCATAACACTAACACTGGCTCCAAGATCACATAAAGCAATTTTAACATAGTTTCCTTTAATGGAGCATGGTATAGTTGGTACTCCTGGATCTCCAAGTTTCTTTGGTATTCCACCCTTAAAAGTACAATTAGCAAGCATGGTGGAAATTTCAGCTTCCGATATCTTTCTTTTATTTGTAACATTATCTTTCATATACTTAGCATAAGGATTCACTTTAAGCATATCAGTCAAACGCATACGCAAAAAGATAGGTCTAATCATTTCAGCAAAGTGCTCAAAATCCTCATCATCCTTTTTCTTGGATGGCTTAGGAGGAAAAGGCATGAGTTTCTAAACCCATGGTTCTCTTTCTTTACCGTGCTTCTTGGCAACGAAGTCTCTCTTATCATAACGTTGATTCTTTGATTGTGGGTTATCAAGATCAATAGCAGGTTCAATTTCTACTTCGTTGTTATTGCTAGGTTTGGGCATCAACATGAACATCATCATTAACTTTATCACTAGGTTCATGTTCATTACCAGATTGTGTTTCAGCAACAGAAATAGAAATATCATTAGGATTCTCAGGTGTGTCAGCAACAGGTTAACTAGAAGCATGCAAAGTCCTATCATTTTTATTTTTCTTCTTCTTAGAAGAACTAGGTGTGCATCAACATTAGTTCTCTGAGAAACTTGCTCAATTCTCTTTGGGTGGCCCTTAGCATACAAAGCTTTCTGAGTCATTTTACCCCCTTTAGTCACAACTCTAACATCATTTTCATTTTTCTTATTATCTAATTCATTGAGCAAATCATTCTGAGCTTTAAGTACTTGTTCTACTTGAGTGGTAACCATAGAAGCATGTTTACTAATAAGTTTAAGCTCACTTTTGACTCTAGACATATAATCACTCAAGTGTTCAATCATATAACCATTACATTTCAATTGTCTACTAACATAAGCATTGAAGTTTAACAATAAAATTATCAAACTCATCCAAGCATTGGCTAACAGACCTATTATGAGGAATACCACATTCATCAAATCGACCTGTGTCGGGTTATCAAGACCATGTATTTCTTCAATAGGTGGTAAATTCTTAACATCTTCAGCTTTATACCCTTTTCTTTCATATATTTCTTTCCCTCTTACATATCTTTAGGACTCAGAAATAGAATACCCCTTTTCTTCGGAGTTGGCTTATGAGTTGGTTCAGGAAGTGTCCAATCATTTTCATTACTCAACATATTATTCAATAGCAATTCATCTTGATCAAAAGTTCTTTCCCTGAAAACACAACCAGCAGAACTGTCCGGGTGGTCTCTGGAAGCATCGGTTAGTCCATTATAAAAGATATCAAGTATTTCATTTTTCTTGAGAGGATGACCAGGCAAACAATTAAGTAATCAGAGAAGTCTCCCCCAAGCTTGTGGGAAACTCTCTTCTTCAATTTGCACAAAATTATATATCCCCCTTAAGGCAGCTTGTTTCTTATGAGCAGAGAAATATTTAGCAGAGAAATAATAAATCATATCCTGGGGACTATGCACACAGCCAGGATCAAGAGAATTAAACCATATTTTAGCATCACCCTTTAATGAGAACGGAAATAACTTAAGGATATAGTAGTAACGTATTTTTTCCTCATTAGTGAACTGGCTATATCATTTAATTTAGTAGGATGTGCCACAACAGTTTGAGATTCATAGCCATAAAAAGGGTCAGATTCAACCAAAGTAATTAACTCAGGATCGACAGAGAACTCATAATCCGTATCAGAGATACAGATAGGTGAAGTAGCAAAAGCAGGGTTGTTGGGGATATTACTATCAGCTGAGACCCGCCCAGGAGGGGCCGGGTCAACCTTAATGGCGGGTTACATAAGAAGCCCAATATACAGTCAAGATGATAGTTTATTAGTATATATAGAAAGCCCAAAGGCCTCGGACCGGCTTAAGGCCCGTTATTGTAAACCGCCATATGTGTGGAAAGACTTGTAAAGAAAGACACGTAAAGGAAGTCACCAAGCCGGACACGATTATGAGCCGGCCGGGACTCTGTAAGCCACCAGACGTCAACCCGTGTATATAAGGGGATGACCCGGTGGCAGTTTAGCAGGGAAACAACCAAGTCGATCACCAAGCCGGTGAGTTGAGCCTCTTGGAGATCGAAACCTCAGCAATACCAATCCCAACTATGAGTAGGCTTTTACCTTTATCGTAAGGGGCCGTGTGACACTCCAAAAAAATTTATTTGGTTTTTCAGCAAAAACTTTGTTGGTTTTTGAAAAGAGGCCATTAAATTTTTTTCCAGACAACCTTCCTCTTAAAAACTTATTTGGCAAGGATTTTATTTTTGTATCTTCTTCAAACTATGGTGTTTGATCATTTTAAAAACTCCTTCTGATGGTTCCTTCTCAAAGTATATTTTTGGAAATTATTCTTTTTCTTATAAAAAGAACTTTGTGAATTTTGAGGTTTTTCTTATCTTGAAACCACCCATGGTTTTACCATGTCCTCTATAGTAAATCTTCTCAAAGTCCCTCCCTCCACCTTTGGACAATCTAGATTCTCTGTCTCAACAAGTCCAAACAAGTTTTGGATTTTATTTCAATTATTTTATCTCTCAAATCATCTCTGCCAATTATTTTGAGCCTGAGTGATTTTCAAAGCAAGTACCTCATTGCCTTTGAGTTTTTACCTCAAATCAACTTCCCTGGATAGTCCTTGGTACCCACAACCTAGAACCATCTTGATCCACTCTTCTTCTTTTCAAAAATTTCAAATTTCACTCACTGCAAGTTTGGACCAGATTTGACAAATTTGGTGAAATTCATATCTACACTTCTCCAAAAATTCCACAAAAATTCAGGCAGCCTCCTGGTGCAATGAGAGGCCACCCCACAAAAATTCAGCTCAAGGAAAATTTTCCACATGCCAAAATCATTTCGTCGAACACTTGGCCGGCACTGTTTCCGTAGACTTTCAGAAAAATTCAGATTTTGAGAATTCAGTCAGTGTCGTTTTTCGTCAGTGGCTTGTCATCCATCACCAGTGCCCCCTGGCGCGTTGCGCACGGCCTCTCCTCCCAGGCCAGAGCACCGCACGCCCCCTTGGACGGGCACAGGTGTCAGTGGCGGCGAGCATCGCCGGAGTTGACAGTTTCTGCGGTGGCTGCGCCACCCATGGCAGCCAGCGAGGGCCCGAGCCCGCTTGCCACGCCACCCGGCGCCGCCCAACGCCCCCTGGCTCTCCGCGTGTCCCTGCCATGCCAGCGCACGCCCGGGGCACCGTCGCTGTGGCCCCGCAAGCACAGAACATGCTCCCTGCCGCCGACGGGGCCGCACCGCCCCGTTTCGTCGAGCTCGCCCAAAGCACCCTAATCCAAGCTTGGTTAGCACCTAAATGGAACCGGTGGACCTCCACGCTGACGCCCAACTCCCTAAACCTTCCCGACCAAGCTCTGCGCTGCCGTAACCTTCGCTGGAGATCCCCGTTCACGGTCACCGCCTCGGATCGCCTATAAAAAGGACCCCGAGCTCGCTCACGAGCACACACCTTCACTGCACCTCTCCAGGACCCTGCCAAGCCACCAGGAGGACCTCGAGGAGGTCTCCTCCCCCAACTCCGGCCGCACCGATCCGCCTCGGCCACCAGCTCGATTCGCTCCGGTGAGGCCGTCCCCGGCGCCCTAATCTCGTCTATAGCCTCCTCTAGCACCCAGTGAGCTAACCCCAGCGTCAATTTGGCCTTCGCAGCTCTCTCCAACGAGGCCCTCGACCACCCGAACCGCCGTCCACCGGAGCAAGGCTCGCCGTCGACGTGGTACTCGCCGGCGACCACCACCACCACCAACCGACGCGGAATGGCGCCCTGAACACGGAGGTACTATCCGATCCCCCTGCCTCGCCGTGGATCGCCACCGGCGACCACCGCGGCTCTCGGGCACCATCGAGCTCTGCCGCCCCGTTTGAATATTCAAACCTGACGGGTGGGACCCGCCTGTCAGCCTCTCTACCCTTTCCAAATGAACCGTTTTCTGAAAGCGTCTTCTGCCAAAATGCGCTTTCCCTCTGGGCTGGCGTATTCTCTATCGAAGCGTTTTCTATTTTTATAAGTGAGCCCCTGGAAGTTTTCTGTTTCATTACAGATGAGTCCCTGGACTAAAACCCTTATAACTTTTTAACAGAAAGGAATTTTTGAGTGATTCTTTTTCTATACTCTTCAAATTTTTGTCTAGTTTTTTATCATATTTATTTGAAAAATATTTGGAATAATTTTGTGCACCTCACGGTATTCATGATAGCGTGTATATTTTCTTTATACCGTGGATACCGAAGGAGGTGACGGGACCGCAAACTTCACCGAGCTAGGCTCCGACTACTCCGAACCAGGAAAGCATGTTTGAACTTTTGATATGATGATTGTTTTGGCATGTTTGCATTAAGTAGTTTCATGGCATGCTGATGAGCATACCGACGAATGTCATGTTACATGCAACGATGAGGAAAATTATCCCACTCATGACTTAGAAATGGCAGCAGTCATTCATGCACTTAAGGAATGGAGGCATTTCTTACTTGGAAATCGATGTGAAATATACACGGACCATAAAAGTCTCAAATATATTTTCACACAGCCAGAACTAAACTTACGGCAACGACGCTGGTTGGAATTGGTAAAGGATTATGATGTTGGCATCCACTATCATCCAGGAAAAGCAAATGTAGTGGCCGATGCTCTTAGTCGGAACCCCAGCTCTGACGAAAACAGTCTGCAAAGATTGAGACCTGAATTCCAACAAGAATTTGCCAAACTCAACTTGTTAATGATCGCGGAAGGCTCCATATCAAACTTGGAAGTACAGCCCGACCTTGTGGAGAGAATTAAAGAAGCTCAGCCTGGTCACCCCAGCATTGAAGGAATTAAAAGAAAGGTGAGTATGGGCAAGGCCTCGGAGTTCGTCATAGACGATGGAGGAATATTATGGTACGGAGACAGACTCTGCGTGCCAAACATAGAGGACCTCAAACAGCAAATTCTAGCTGAAGCCCACACCGCCCCATATTCGATCCACCCTGGGGGAACCAAAATGTATAAGGATATTCAGGAAAGATTTTGGTGGCACGGTATGAAGAGGGACATAGCCACGTACGTTGCATGTTGCGATTCTTGTCAACGCATAAAAGTTGAGCATCAAAAACCAGCCGGACTACTGCAACCAAACAAAATACTTGAGTGGAAATGGGATGAAATAGGGATGGATTTCATTGTCGGACTACCTCGGTCACGACACGGGAATGATGCCATATGGGTCATCACCGATAGATTAACCAAGGTGGCACATTTCATTCCAGTGAAGACAACCTACAACACTCAGAGGCTTGCCAGGATTTATCTCTCCCGTATAGTTTGTCTGCATGGAGTCCCGAAGACTATAATATCCGACAGAGGCACTCAGTTCGTCTCGAGATTCTGGGATCATTTACAACAGGCTCTGGGAACTCAACTGGCCTTCAGTACAGCCTACCATCCCCAGACTGATGGACAGACTGAACACGTAAACCAAATTTTAGAAGACATGCTGAGAGCATGTGTCCTCACCTATGGAACCAGTTGAGAAGAAAGCCTGCCATATGCCGAGTTCGCATACAACAACAGTTATCAGGCCAGCCTGCAAATGGCACCATTTGAAGCTCTGTACGGACGGAGATGTCGTACCCCGCTAAATTGGTCGGAGACCGGAGACAGCCGTATCTTCGGCCCAGACATGCTCAAAGAAGCCGAGGAAAAGGTCAAGCTAATCAGGGACCGACTCAAGACCGCTCAAAGCCGACAGAAGAGTTATTATGATCAGAAACATCGTGGGGTCAATTTTGCACCCAGTGAATTTGTGTACGTACGAGTATCACCTATGAGGGGACTGCAACGGTTTAAGATTAAGGGGAAGTTAGCACCAAGATTCATTAGACCATTCTGCATAGTGGCACGAAGAGGCACTGTATCCTACCAACTAGACTTACCCGAAGAATTGTCTGACATCCACGACGTGTTCCACGTCTCTCAATTAAGGAAGTGCGTAAGCAAACCAGAGAAGCAAGTATCCCATGAGAACATTGACGTGCAGCCAGACCTCACCTATCGAGAACGCCCAGTAAAAATATTAGAGGAGTCTGTAAGGAGGACCCGACAGAAAACCATCAAGTTTTTCAGAGTTCAGTGGAGCAATCACACTGAAAGTGAAGCAACCTAGGAAAGGGAGGATTTCCTTCGGACAGAGCATCCACACTTATTTAAGGATCAGCTGAAATCTCGGGGACGAGATTTTTCCTAAGGGGGTAGGTGTTGTGACACTCAAAAAAAATTTATTTGGTTTTTCAGCAAAAACTTTGTTGGTTTTTGAAAAGAGGCCATTTAAATTTTTTCCAGAAAACCTTCCTCTTAAAAACTTCTTTGGCAAGGATTTTATTTTTGTATCTTCTTCAAACTATGGTGTTTGATCATTTAAAAACTCCTTCTGATGGTTCCCTTCTCAAAGTATATTTTTGGAAATTATTCTTTTTCTTATAAAAAGAACTTTGTGAATTTTGAGGTTTTTCATATCTTGAAACCACCCATGGTTTTACCATGTCCTCTGTAGTAAATCTTCTCAAAATCCCTCCCTCCACCTTTGGACAATCTAGATTCTCTGTCTCAATAGGTCCAAACAAGTTTTGGATTTTATTTCAGTTATTTTATCTCTCAAATCATCTCTGCCAATTATTTTGAGCCTTAGTGATTTTCAAAGCAAGTACCTCATTGCCTTTGAGTTTTTACCTCAAATCAACTTCCCTGGATAGTCCTTGGTACCTACAACCTAGAACCATCTTGATCCACTCTTCTTCTTTTCAAAAATTTCAAATTTCACTCACTGCAAGTTTGGACCAGATTTGACAAATTTGGTGAAATTCATATCTACACTTCTCCAAAAATTCCACAAAAATTCAGGCAGCCTCCTGGTGCAATGAGAGGCCACCCCACCAAAATTCAGCTCAAGGAAAATTCTCCACATGCCAAAATCATTTCGTCGAACACTTGGCCAGCACTGTTTCCGTAGACTTTCAGAAAAATTCAGATTTTGAGAATTCAGTCAGTGTCGTTTTTCGTCAGTGGCTTGTCATGCATCACCAGTGCCCCCTGGCGCGTTGCGCACGGCCTCTCCTCCCTGGCCAGAGCACCGCACGCCCCCTTGGACAGGCACAGGTGTCGGTGGCGGCGAGCATCGCCGGAGTTGGCAGTTTCTGCGGTAGCTGCGCCACCCGTGGCGGCCAGCGAGGGCCCGAGCCCGCTCGCCACGCCACCCGGCGCCGCCCAATGCCCCCTGGCTCTCCGCGTGTCCCTGCCATGCCAGCGCACGCCCGTGGCACCGTTGCCGTGGCCCGGCAAGCACGGAACGTGCTCCCTGCCGCCGACGGGCCCGCGTCACCCCGTTCCGTCGAGCTCGCCCAAAGCACCCTAATCCAAGCTTGGTTAGCACCTGAATGGAACCGGTGGACCTCCACGCTGACGCCCAACTCCCTAAACCTCCCCGACCAAGCTCTGCGCTGCCGTAACCTTCGCCGGAGATCCCCGTTCACGGCCACCGCCTCGGATCGCCTATAAAAAGGACCCCGAGCTCGCTCACGAGCACACACCTTCACTGCACCTCTCCAGGACCCTGCCAAGCCACCAGGAGGACCTCGAGGAGGTCTCCTCCCCCAACTCCGGCCGCACCGATCTGCCTCGGCCACCAGCTCGATTCGCTCCGGTGAGGCCGTCCCCGATGCCCTAATCTTGTCTATAGCCTCCTCTAGCACCCAGTGAGCTAACCCCAGCGTCAATTTGGCCTTCGCAGCTCTCTCCGACCAGGCCCTCGACCACCCGAACCGCCATCCGCCGGAGCAAGGCTCGCCGTCGACGTGGTACTCGCTGGCGACCACCACCACCACCAACCGATGCGGAATGGCGCCCTAAACACGGAGGTACTATCCGATCCCCCTGCCTCGCCGTGGATTGCCGCCAGCGACCACCGCGGCTCTCGGGCACCATCGAGCTCTGCCGCCCCGTTTGAATATTCAAACCTGACGGGTGGGACCCGCCTGTCAGCCTCTCTGTCCTTTCTAAACGAACCGTTTTCTGAAAGCATCTTCTACCAAAATTCGCTTTCCCTCTGGGCTGGCGTATTCTCTATCAAAGCGTTTTCTGTTTTTATAAGTGAGCCCCTGGAAGTTTTCTGTTTCATTACAGATGAGTCCCTGGACTAAAACCCTTATAACTTTTTAACAGAAAGGAATTTTTGAGTGATTCTTTTTCTGTACTCTTCAAATTTTTGTCTAGTTTTTTATCATATTTACTTGAAAAATATTTGGAATAATTTTGTGCACCTCACGGTATTCACGATAGCGCGTATATTTTCTTTATACCGTAGATACCGAAGGAGGTGACAGGACCGCAAACTTCACCGAGCTAGGCTCCGACTACTCTGAACCAGGCAAGCATGTTTGAACTTTTGATATGATGATTGTTTTGGCATGTTTGCATTAAGTAGTTTCATGGCATGTTGATGAGCATACCGACGAATGTCATGTTACATGCAACGATGAGGCAAGTGAGTTTCAAAAATCCATAAGTGGATGGGTGTGAGTATGCATGGCCATGTGTTGGCATGAGGATGGGTAAGATGGCAGTGTTGTAGCATGCCAGTCTTATGCCAGACTATATGACTTCAGAGTCAACCCGTATCGGTCCAGTACCTTCCATTCTTCCTTCCCTGTACTACCACATGTTTTCCGCAAGGAATATGGCTTAGTAAGTTGCAAACCGCTTTCCTGGTACACACCAAAAGGAGAGGCCGTGATGATGGTTCCATGGCCCTGAATTAAAGCCAGTCATCCGGTCAGGGGGCATGGGTGTTTCCGGTTGGGACCGAGAGGGGGGCACCCCTTAGAGCGCGCGTATATAAATTTGATCCCATGCTATTCGAGATTTTGATCTCCCCGTCTCAAAAGTTTTTCTTGGACGATGTCTAGGTTGATTCCTGGCATCGAGAGGTAGGATGGGTGTGTATTGGTTAGCTGTGTTTTCTTCCGAAATACCGTAAACGGAACTAGTCCTTCATGACTACGGAAATCCGTTGGTTGTGGGAAAAATTTTTGTACAAACTCTGCAGAGTCATATATTCCTGTGAATCATCTATTCCATGTCCAAGTTCGGTATTATCTTATCCTAACAAATGTCAGTTTTGATGTCAGAGACTCCGGTGAATCACATGAGTGCTAAGTCCGGTTAAATGTTTATTCCTGTGGATGGACTAACCCGCTTATTTTCATGAATTGAATATTTATTATGAGTATTATTCACTTGAGAATAAAAGCCCTTTTTGTGATGTCGCTCAGACGTCCGACTGTGGCATTGTTATTATTTACTTTCAATAAAAGCCCTCTCTGTGATGTCACTCAGACGTCCGACTGTGGCATTGTTATATTTTACTTTCAATGAAAGCCCTTTCTGCGATGTCGCTCAGACGTCCGACTGTGGCGTTTCTTTTAAAGCCCTTTATGTGGCGTCGCTCAGACGCCCGACTGTGACATTTCTTTTAAAGCCCTTTATGTGGCGTCGCCCAGACGCCCGACTGTGGCATTTCTTTTAAAGCCCTTAATGTGGCGTCGCCCAGACGGCCGACTGTGGCATTTCTTTTAAAGCCCTTATGTGGTGTCGCCTAGACGCCCGACTGCGGTGTGATTTATTTATTTATCTTCCTATCGAGGTGTCGCTTCAGACACCCGATTGGGTTTACAGTTATTTTGTTGGGTTTTCGAGCGGACTACCGCCGACCCCCTTTTCACCTATCTTGTTTTTACGAATTAATGTGCCACTTTTAAAATTAATCATGATGCATCCATGCATGCATTTGTTATATCTTACGTCCGAACTATCTTGCAAGTACTTTCAAAGTACTCACCTGGCTTGTTGATTTGGCCAAATGCTGACGAAGGCGATCTCATGGATGAAGAATTTGGTAGCGAGTCCGACGCCTAGAGGAATCCCAGTCAGTCTCGTGCGACCCTAGATTTGGTCACTGTATTATATCCGCTTCCGCTACCAAATAAATTCATCGAGCCTCACCTCGACGCTCGATGAGATGCCAGTTTTAGAGTCATGTATCTCACTCCCCGCCGTGTTTTTCCACCACCACCCTATCCTCTAGTCAGTAGTATGCCTCCACACCACTGTGTCATGTCCGCCATTATGTATAATTATTGGCGTGCTTGTAATAATTTGGTTGAGCAACCGTAGCTCGACCCTGTAATATATTTTATGCTACTGGCTTATTGTATCAAGAATTTTTCTACCGGTAAGGAGGATTTTTCTCATACTGGACTTAAAAGATTGGTTTCTCAATAAACATTTTTATTGGAAAACCGGTCGTAACTAGTATAAAACCCTCTCTCGTGTCCTTTGTCCCGATTAACCCCTTTAAGCTTCCTAGTGCGATGGCCCCACGACTAAGTCCTTGCTCTAAGACATCTGCAGTGACAACTCCACGACAGTTGGCGCCCACCGTGGGGCCAGCGCACGGTGGATTTGAGTTCTTGAAGGGCAACTTCGAAGGGCTCAAGGGATACGCTGTGGGCCGGATGACCAAGAGTCGTCACGGCAAGATCTACATCGATGACGAAGGCTGGGGCCCCGAGGACGGCTCAATCGAGTACGGGTACCGGGTCCCCTTCGACGGAATTCACGTCTTCATTGGCCGGATCGGCGAGTCAGGCCCTGAGCCGGATGTCCACACCGACCTCATCGAAATGGCTCAGCGCGCCGGGTCCGCCCGTGTTCAATCTGTCGTGAAGCATGCCTTTGTAGGCTGCATCCATGGCGGTGAATACTCCGAAGAATCGATGGAAGGCGGGGAGACGACCATCTGCTCCGATACTACATCATCAACAGGTGAGACGGACTCATTGTACCAACTGCAAGACGGCATGCTCAGGGGTTGTTCCGATGGCAGCAGTATTCCGGACCCCCTTGAGCCGCCGAATTGGGCCGGAGTCTTCATGGCAGGGACACAGCCCGGGCAGAACTCCACCGCAGCAATAGCGGCAGCCACCGGGTCGGCAACTGCCAGGTCAGGAGACCCCGCGTGCCCCCCGACTCAGGTTCTCATGGACCTCATGGATAAACTGATGACTCTGTTAACCGCTGCAGTAGAGCCAGCGGATAAAGCCCAGCGTACGGGAGGAGATGGTGCAAGCTAAGGAAAATCTAACCGCGGAGGAAACCCGGATGGCAGCAGAACGAGCAGCTTTGGATGCTTGTGCTCAGCAGCTTCAAGCAAAAACCTTCCGGCTCTGGGTGGATCTTAATGCATCAAATGAGGTCATGAGGAGAAGGTGTCAGAAGACTCAGTCGCGTCTACCTCTAATGCTGGATCTGAGGAATCTGTTCCATACACCCAGAGCTGGAGGGAGCAACCCGCCAGAGGCAAACCGTGTCACGACGCCCGGTGCACCAGTTCAGCCACGCACCATGGAGACGCTGCGCATGAATACAACTCCTCCTTGTTATATAGCAGCGCCCCCGGGTCACTTCTCCAACCCCATGGAGAACCTCGTTGTGGCGTCAGCTCGTTTGGCAGCTCTCCTAATGGAAGGCCACTCGCCAGCAGCAAGTGAATCCCGGAGGGTGAGAGAACTACTTCAGACGGCTTTGGCCCAGCAAGATGCATACTCCTACAGTCGAGACATGATTCATTCAACTCCTCGCCCAAGCCGGAGCCCGAGTTACAGTAGGCACATGGAAAGTGCAGAGATGTCAAGTAATGCTGAACGCCACAACCGGCCATATAGGCATGAGCCGGTGCGGGCTGGAGCCCTTAACTTGGCGGATCAGGAGAGGATTCCTCAAGAGGCAGAACGGGCGGCTCAGATAGCAGCAGAGCAGGCGGCTCACCAAACCTTTCTGGCTTATCTAGCAACCTCGGTTGAGGCAGGAGTGGTTACGAGAACCGGAGGCGTACCTTGCCTGGTCCCAGCCATACGCAATGATCGGTTGCCCAAGGACTTCAAGGGACCTCGTAAGGTAGCTAACTACACGGCTAACTTACAGCCGAGGGCTTGGATTGAGAGTTATGAGATGGCTATGGAGCTGTTGGAGGTTAGTGATGCTGCAATGGCCAAGTACTTTACCATGATGTTGGATGGAACGACTCGAACCTGGTTGAAAGGATTACAACCCAATTCCATCGGCTCATGGGCAGAGTTGAAGGCACGGTTCATCCAGAACTTTAAGGACACGTGTAAGCAGCCAATGTCAATTGTGGACCTGACCAATTGCAAGCAAGAGGATGGAGAATCTACAACCCATTGGGTGCGCCGGGTCAAGGACATAATTCATTCTTCTAATAAAATGGATGCCGGCTCAGCAGTTTTGATTTTGGAGAAAAATTGTCGTTTCGAACCTCTGAAGTAGAAGTTGGGGCGATTTAAATGTGACTGTAATGACATGGGAACGTTGATGGCGGCTCTTGTCAAGTATGCCACTTATGCTACCACCAAAGACCCGGCGTCTGACGAAGAAAAGGCAACGAAGGGAAGGAAGAACGGCAATGGCAAGGGTCACCAGCATAACCCGGGAAATCAAGGAGGTAATAAGCGTGAGGATGATGAGTTTGTTTCTAATACTAATGCGCAGGGTGGTAGTCAGCGGCGCAAGGGCAGACAGCCCCCTCGATCGGGCGGGTTAGGCCCCACCCTTGAGCAGTTGTTGAATGAACCTTGTCCAAGACACGACACCCAGGAGAAGCCAGCTACCCACTTGTGGAAGGATTGCACGATCATGAAGGCGTTTAAAAATTCAAACGCATTTGATGGGGGTCACGGCCCGGTGGCGGCTCAGGCAGCTTTCAGGGCCCGGGCGCCGGTTCAAGCAGAGGAGGTTTTCATGGTCATCCTGGTCATTAGGGAGGATATAATCAGCAACACGGCCAAGGGAATCAACAGCAGCAACAATCCGGGTATCAGAGCAACCCGAAGCAGTTGAGTAGTGGACAGTATCATGTCTTTACTACCAGTTTATGTAAGAGAGACCAGAAACTCCACAAGAGGGCCGTCAATGCCGTTGAGCCGGCAGTTCCATGTTATTTACGTTGGTCGGTGCAGCCCATTGTGTGGAGCAGAGAGTATCACCCGCCCCGGGTTGATAATCCGGGTCACTTGGCGTTAGTAGTGGCACCTCAGGTTGGTGGGTACAAGTTTACTAAGGTACTCATGGATGGAGGCAGCAGCATCAATATCCTTTACTATGAGACGTTTCACCTGATGGGACTGACGGACAAAAATCTTAAACAATCCAACACTGTTCTTCATGGTGTGGTGCCTGGTAAGTCGGCATACCCAGTTGGTAAGATCGAGCTGGAAGTAGCCTTTGGAGATGAATATGACTCCAGAGCAGAAAAATTAACCTTTGAAGTGGTTAAAATCAAAAGCCCATATCATGCTCTGTTTGGGCGGCCGGCTTATGCCAAGTTCATGGCTCGGACGTGTTACGTATATTTGCAGCTCAAGATGCCGGGTCACAAGGGCACCATTACAGTCCATGGGAGCCGGAAGATAGCCTTGGAATGTGAAGAAGGGGATGCTGCCTATGCTGAATCTGTTTGTGCAACAGAGGAGTTGAAATTCTACAAGGATCATGTTGACCCGGCGGACATGACGTCATTCAAGAAACCAACAACAGAGCATGAGCCGGAGTTAAAGTTCAAATCAGCTGATGACACTAAGATGGTTGACTTTGTGCCTGGTGATTCATCCAAACAGTTCATCATTAGCGCGAACTTGGATCCGAAATAGGAAAGCGCGCTCATCGAGTTCATCCGTGAGAACTGGGACATCTTTGCATGGAAACCTTCAGACATGCTGGGTGTCCCGAGGGAACTCATTGAGCACACGCTTATGTTCAAACCTGTCAGACAGTTTCTTCGGCGGTTCAGTGAAGAAAGGCGCAAGGCCATTGGAGAAGAGGTGGCCCGGCTCTTGGCGGCCGGGTTCATTGTGGAGGTTTTTCATCCAGAATGGTTAGCTAACCCAGTGCTCGTGCTCAAAAAGAATGGCACCTGGCGTAAGTGTGTGGATTACACAGACTTAAACAAGGCCTGTCCGGGTAATCCTTTTGCTCTTCCTCGTATTGATCAAATCATTGATACTACGGCGGGTTGCGCATGATTGAGTTTCTTAGATGCTTAGTTCGAGTAACATTAGATTAAGATGGCAGTCAAGGATCAAGAGAAAATAGCATTTATAACACCTTTTGGGGCTTTCTGCTATGTGTCTATGCCTTTTGGGATCAAGAGTGCTCAGGCGACTTACCAACGGTGTGTGCAGAATTGTCTTCATGATCAAATTGGGTGCAATGTTCATGCCTACGTGGATGATATAGTGGTGATGTCCAGGGAAGAGGAAACCTTGGTCACAGACCTGAAAGAGACTTTTGATAATCTTCGAGTTTACAAGATGATGCTTAACCCGGCCAAGTGTGTCTTTGGAGTGCCAGCCGGCATGCTCTTGGGATTTCTGGTGTCTAACCGAGGTATTGAAGCTAACCCGGAGAAGATCAAGGCAATTACATCTATGGCCAAACCAACATGCATCAATGATGTTCAACGACTGGCGGGTCGTGTGGCTTCTTTGAGCCGGTTCATAAGCCGGTTAGGGGAAAAGGCTATGCCTCTATATGAGTTGATGAACAAAACGGATGTGTTTGTTTGGAGTGATGCTACGAACGCTGCTTTTGAGGATCTGAAGGCACAACTGGCTGAGCCGCCGGTCCTAGCTGCTCCAATTGAGAAAGAGCCGCTATTATTATACGTAGCTGCTAACTCATGGGTTGTTAGTGTGGCTATGGTGGTAGAGCGCAAGGAGGCTGGCAAAGAGCATCCGGTTCAGCGGCCGGTTTATTATGTCAGTGAAGTGCTAATTGAGTCTAAGCAACGATATCCACATTGGCAGAAGCTTGTTTCTGGGGTGTTCATGGCAAGACGGAAGCTTAAGCATTACTTTCAGGGACATCCAATCACTGTGGTTAGCTTTGCTCCCTTGGGAGACATTATTCAAAACAGAGAAGCTACAGCGCGAGTTGCCAAGTGGGCAATTGAGCTTGGGTCTCATGGGCTGAAGTATGTTCCACGCACTGCGATTAAGTCTCAGGCTCTGGTTGACTTCATCAATGATTGGACAGAGATGCATATGCCAGAAGAAAAGCCGGACAACACATATTGGACTATTCATTTTGATGGGTCCAGGCAATTGGAAGGCTCGGGGGATGGAGTTGTATCAACTTTCTGTTAGGACCCCGATCCTAAGTCACACCGATCTAGCATGTAACACATCATATCACTTTGCGGCCTCACGCACGGTATTCCCACGGGTGCCACCTTACCTGGCCCGGGACCGTTTGCGCCTTTTGGCTCACGTATATGATAGTGTCGCTAGCATCCATATGACAAAGAACCCGGGCTGACATGGCTAGTCGTAAACCCAAAGTGGCACAAACTTACAGGGACAGGCATCCGTGACCTAGCATCGAACGTGTCGGTCATCAGCGAGTGAATCCAGGCTGTAGCACTGGGCTAGCAGGACTCCGGTGAACCGGGCTGTAGCGGGCTAACAGGACTCCGGTATTCATCGCGTGACATTTCCCAGAAGGGACAGACACAGGAACGAAGAAGGACACATGCCGGCCAGCCTAAGTGTTCCGGAGCAGTAGCAAGCTACCATGGCTCGGTGGAAACACTAGGAGACATTTCCCGGTAAGAGAGGCTACTAAAGATAAACAACTAGATAGTCAGATCCTACACATACCAAGCATTTCAATAACATACACACAATATGCTCGATATGTGCAATACAACATGGCATCACAAAATGACTCTACGACTCAAGTAGTTTATTCAATAGGCTCCGAGGAGCGAGATATTACGAACATGGGTCTCATGACCCAACAATCAGAGCATACAAGTCAAAGCACAAGCGGAAGCTTAACATGTCTGAGTACAGACAACTATAAATGAAAAAGGCTGAGAAGCCTGACTATCTACCAGATCCTGCCGAGGGAACAAGATCGTAGCTGAGGTAACAAGCTAAACATCGAAGTCCACGTGGAACTACTAGTGAGACTGAAGTCTCTCTGCAAAAACATAAATTAAGAAACGTGAGTACAAATGTACCCAGCAAGACTTACATCAGATCTATCTACCTATGCATCATTAACAACAAAGGGGGTGGTGGAGTTTAACTACAGCAAGCCAGCTTTGACTCGGTGGCTAACCTGAACTACGACTGCAAGTAACTCTTTTGAGGTGGCGCACACGAGTCCACATATTCACCATATCAATACACCACTATGGATCCGCTCCCGTCTCCCTACGAGAACGCCATCCATAGCACTCACGCTTATCTTGCGTATTTTAGAGTATCCACTTACACTTGTCTATGAACTATGCAAGGGGTCCAAGTTTCCATATCCGAGGAATCCGGCTATTCGAATAGATAATGATAACCCTGCAGGGGTGTACTTCTTCACACACGCTCTCGCCACTTACCGCCCTGTACACGTCATGTACCTCGGCAACCATCAAGCGGAAGCCGGGCGAGGGAGTCGACCACGACCTGACTAACCGAACAAGTCTCTAGTCCAGGTTTATCGCCTATTCGGGTTCCATCCGCAAGGAGATAAGGCCGGGGTGTCGCTTACGGCCCCAAACGATGTGAGCAGGGTTCCCAAGCCCACCAACCGGGTGCCACTTGGTACACCGGGCCACTGTGCCTAGTCTGTCCCAAGCCCACCTGTACCGGGTGCCACTTGGTAGACTACTAACACTACCTACAAACACCAGAAACTAGTTGCAACTCCTGGACAGAGATCAAGTTGATTAATAAGTCGAGAGGGGCACTTAAGCATTCCAATGTGTGGTAGTAGCTGGTCATGGATCACAAACACAGAACTCAGTTCCTGAGGACGACTGCAATGAGACAACCCACCATGTACTCCTACATGGCCTCTCACCGCTACCTTTAACAAATCGTGTTCACACACTTAGCTCACACACAGTAGGACATGTTCACACGCCTCTGATTCATCCCCGATGAATCAGACCTGACTCAACTCTAAGCAGTAGCAGGCATGACAAACAAGCATGAATGAGTAGGCACAACAGGGCTCAAACAACTCCTACTCATGCTAGTGGGTTTCATCTATTTACTGTGGCAATGACAGGTCATGCAAAGGATAAAGGGTTCAGCTACCGCAGCAAGTAACAAATATGTCGTTGTTGTCCTAATGCAGTAAAAGAGAGCAGGAGCGAGAGAGTGGGATTTTATCGGAATGAACAAGGGGGTTTTGCTTGCCTGGCACTTCTGAAGATAATATAGCTCTTCATCAGTGTCAACGATCACATCATCGGTACAGCGTCTATCGAGGGGGAACAACACCGGCAAACACAGAAGAAACACGATCAATGCAATGCACAATATGATGCATGCTATGACATGGCAATATGAATGTGTTTTGGGCTAATGCATCTAGCAACAAGTTAAATGGGGTTGGTTTGAATACAAGATTCAAATTCAAACTCCATATGTGATTATTCAAATGCCATTTAATTGATTTGTGCTAAACAGCAGCTATAAGTTGTTCTAACATGCATGAAAATGGTACAGATGGATTCCTTGAATTTTTCTGATAATTTTTCATATATAATTTATTTAATTTGGAGTTACAGTTGAATTTCTATGAATTTTAGAAGTTTATACAATTTTCTGGAATTTTCTGAATAAAAATAAATCCAGAAAAAATAATTGCGTCAGCATTGAGTAAGCATGACGTCAGCAGGTCAACTGGGCGTCCCAGGTCAAACCTGACCAGTGGGGTCCACTGGTCAGTGACTGGACTAACTAAACTAATTAAAATTAACCCTAACTAACTTGGTTAGCCGGGCGGGGCCCGCATGTCAGTGTAATTAGTCTAACTAATTTTTAGTTAACACTAATCCTAACCTAATTAACAGGCCAGCCCCACCTGTCATGGACACAGGGGGGGAGGGTCCCGCCGTGGTCAACGTGGGTCAAACCCACCGGCGGCTTGACGCCGGCGAGGCCAGCCGCGGTGGCAAGCCTCGGGTTTTGCCCACAGGGCTCGGTTTGGCGCGCGGAGCACAGCTTCGGGATGCGGACACTCGTCTGCATCCAACTGTGGTGGTGGCGCGGCCGGGAAGTAGCCGGAGTGGTGCCGGCGACGAGCTCGGCGGCGGCCGAAGCTCGGGTGCAAGTGGGGATGGGGCTGCGGTGCGCAAACAAGCACGGCGAAGTGCCACGGAGGCTCTACGCGATGCGGGGAGCGCATTGGGCGCATGCCCGGGACCAAATGGTCACCGGAGCATCACCGGCGACGAGTGCGGGCGGCGGCGAAGGTTCGGCCATGGTGGAGACGACAGCTAGAGGGTAAGCGCGACTAAGAGGGGAGGGGGAAACGACGGAGGAGCTCACGTGGATCCCGAAGAGATGGACGGCGAGCTCGTGGAAGGCCGAACGGCGATGAATTTGACGACGGCGATCCTCGGTGGCCGAGGAGGGGAACGGCGGAGCTAGCGGCATCCAGGGGCTTCCGGCGCCTTTCGTCTGGGTGAGGATGAAGAGGGAGACGAGGCGGAGCTTTCCGGAGCGTCTGCGAGGCGTGGGGTGGCCGGTAGGCGTGGCTACGGCGAGCGGCGACGACGAGCTCCGTTCGGTCGCGGGAGGGAGAGGGAGCAGAGGGGGATAGGGACGGAGGGAGAGACA
Source organism: Triticum aestivum (assembly GCF_018294505.1). Taxonomy (NCBI): domain Eukaryota; kingdom Viridiplantae; phylum Streptophyta; class Magnoliopsida; order Poales; family Poaceae; genus Triticum; species Triticum aestivum. The sequence goes on along the minus strand of NC_057806.1, from coordinate 507,876,348 downwards.
CGGGAGAGTGAGAGAGGGTCGAGGGCGAGTGCGTGGCGCTCGGGAGACGTCCAGGGGGAGGAGGAGGCAGCCAGGCAGGGAGGAGGTGGCCGGGGCGCGTGGCCGCGCGCGCCGGGTGCGTGCCCGTCCTCCTGGCAGAGGAGCAAGGCGACAGGGGGGTAGCGGTGGCGGGCTGGGCCGATTCTGCTGGGCCACCAGGTGGGTGGGCCTCAGGTAAGCGTCAGGTAAGTTTTCTCTGCTCTGCCTTTTACTTATTGTTTTCTATTTTTTTTCTGCAGCTTTGTGGCTTTATTAAAAATACTAAATCAATCCCAAAAATCATGCAACTGCTCATGACCACCGTTAGAAATATATTCTACAGTAAACATTTCAGTGTGGGATTATTTGAGCATTTAGAATATTTTATAGTATTTAAATGCCCAAACGCAAATAAGTAATGATTTAAATTCAAAGTCCCAAAAATAAATCCTTTTAAAATGTTCATTATTTTTGGTTTGGATCAAAACCCTTGCCAAAAATATTAAACATCTAAGGAGATCATTTTGGAGCAATGAATGAGATTTTAGGGTTTTTGCCCTTCTTTTATTTAGGGTTTTTGAGGCTTCCAAAATTCCTCAGTTCAAGTTTCAAAAATTTAAACATGATGCACACATGGAAGCAAGCCTAGAGCACTACCAGCAGCTAGGAATGTGACAACTCACCCCCACTAAACAAGAATCTCGACCCGACATTCAAGTGTAGGGTAAGACGATGGGGAACGCAACCTAACACAATCTTCACGAACCAGGTTGCACTTCAAATGAACGTTGATTCGATCACCATCATTGTCTTGATGTCTTGCTCTGAGAACTCTAGCTAATCATGACAAGAAGAGGAAAGGAAAACTCTAGAAGGATCGATCTTCTCGAAGAACGAACTACTCAGGATTAACTCACGGAATGAGACATAGCAACCTCTCTCGAGCTGAGACACGAAACATTCGTCCAAATGAATGGAGTGGAACAGATGTCGAAGGTTCACTAGGTAGACAACAATTCCACGCTTAAAAGGGTGGTGAACGGTTGTCAACGTAGCGAGGAGTTGAGCTGCCATGATACCATAACGATGCACCTTAGGGAAGGTGACTCGTAGAAATATCCCCTTAAGTGGCAAAAAGAATTACCTTTGATTCAGAGATCATTGAAACTCTTTAAACCAGCCTAAGGCAATTCTCGAGCGATCGTTTGGAGGGGGTCGGTAGAATGGCATACTCGGACTTGGATGATGTGGATTACCTTGTTGAAGACAACGTAATGTATGAATTTGCTTACCACCGGAAATGGAAGAGACCCATGGTAGAATGGCACATTGGCGGTGCAAGCTGGGAACAAAATGCAAATGCTGGGAATGATTCTGGTAACTGGGGAAGAACCCAACAATAGAGAGTGGATTCCCTGTTTGAAAAGGTCATAGCATTGCCGAGGAAACTGAGAGGAATCCCAGTTAGTGCCGATGATAATACGTAGCGCTTGTGCGTGCTCTCAAGAACTTGAGCCTTTCCACAATCATCAAGGTTTTCCAACATCCGTGTCAAGGATCCTGGCAACACAACTTACTACCATGATGAAAGATGATGGATGATGCAGATGCAAAGGAAGATAACACTTTCTCAGATTTCACCCTTGGCGGGGCCAAGGAAATAAAATCTGGATGATCGACCGAGAGACATTTAGCACTCCGCCTCTAATGTTCTCCTTGATGTGCTAGTGTATCCCATTCATAAATATGGTTTGATAACTAGAACATCAAGTAAAAGGTCGGACTTCGGAACACAAAAATCATAAGGCACAACTAGGGAGTAAATCCTACGAAGTCCTTATGGGAAGGTGGCCAACTTCTTCAATCAAGATACTACAATAATGGGTCTTCCGGCTGGGTGTGTTGGCCACGACATCCACCTTACCGGTTATCAAGGGACCAATATTATAGTTCTTGGGAAATGTTCCAACCATCATATCTGCCTGAGATTCAGATCTGGTTGGTGTCAGGATATTCCAGACCCATCGAGTCTAGGAAGAAAAATGAAAGTTTGCAACACAAATCGACGAGATGACGTTGCGAGATTCTCGGAAAATGAACTATGATAGTAAGCTCCAAAACATGTGCTGGTTCTGCTACATACATGTGAACACGCTGTCCCAGACAAGCATGACCACGTAGTAGTCTTATAATAAAACACTACCGAGTTCTGGTTGGGAACCATCATCGAGGATATCAAAGTTCTTGATTAAGCCCGGGTTAGCTCTTAAAAAAAACTCCTTCTCCTAGAACAAATGAGTCAGTGGCTTGGTGTGCTCGGGACACATATGGAATGAAGGTTGCAAGTCTCCAGATCACAGAATACTTCGCACGTATGCATGACTGATTTGGGATGATTCCAAAGGAAACAACATTGACTTTCTCGAGTCCACGGCGGCAACTTGCATCCAATGCACGTGTATAAGAGGAAGTCACTCCTTTCATCAAACAAATACTTCATGAGCTAGCATGAAGATAATGCTTTCAAAAGTTTCCAACACTAACTTATTGTCCAACAAGATCCTGGAGAAGATAAAATGATGTTGATGGGCTCAACAACAAATCATCGAGATTTCCATGAAGATGGAATTCCACGACTTGGTGAACAAGGTGATAGCATTGCTCAGACCAAATATGTAGTGGTGTATGCTCGAGAGATCAACCACGAGTAAGACAACATTACGAATATCGTTGGTTCAGATTTGATTTGAGAATAGCCCATACTCAAATCAAAGTTTTGGCAAGACAATAGCTCCAGCAACTGGTCTCAAGGATCAATTGATGAAGATACCATCTTTCTTCAACACACACTACACAAGAATATCCCTTTGGAACGAACCAAGTCAGACAAGCTTTTATCTTCCAACTCTCCAAGTTGTTGTCTAGCTTAACCAACTAGCTCAGGGATATCTAACACCGATTCTTGGAGAAAAAGTGGTTTATTGGAAAACCAACTTGATCACGAGCTCAACATAACAGTCGGGTGACAACCTGGTGATACTTTCGAGAAGATATTCGGAAAATCACGAACCACCGATATGTTACTAAGCTCGAGAACAATCTTGCTTTTCAGGGCAAGACGATATGATCAAATGAGCGAGGACTTGACAAAATCCTAACTCATCGATCGAAATGTGCACCAGGAAGATGGACAAGGTAGCACAATCAATCTTAGAATGATGATTCAAGAACCAAGACGTTAAGAATGAGGTTATTGTCCATTTAACTACCAAGCAACAAGGTTGCTAGGAGTATTGATTTCACACACCACGATTCACTTGTCGGCATTCCGGTTACAATAACACGGAAACCGAGGAATGAACAATGATGGCAAGAAGTATTACTGCGTCAAGAATTTATAAGAGGTGGTGCAATTCTCATGACAATCCTGACATAAAGAGGGTAACACTTCAAGGTAGAACAGAACAAAAGCTGGATTGGCATTTTGATCTGCGAAATACAACTACTTTGATCCAATCCTAGAAATGCATCAGATACTGGAGTTTGGTTCCCCTGGTCATTCCATAATAGAATGGCTTGATGGACCACAAGAGTAATAGGCACCGATAACATGAATGCATAAGCTGTCCTGACTATCAATTGATAGCCGAGGTCAGAAGACAACTAAAGAGAGGGACAACTCAAAGGAACTTATATCTTTCTGAGTTGTGGATGCATAAATTAGTATGTCGAGCAAAGCTCAACATGTTTCTTCCGGATAACCTATGCAGAAAGGTTGAACTGGCAGAGTCACAATATAGAATGGAGAACCCATCGAGAGCACTCCTGTTGTGATCTTTTGATCGAACAAACTTCTGCCGTAAGTGGTTCATGGTATTTGGAAGAAGGATATACCACGGACCTCGAGGACTAATGCAAAGGTTACTAATAATCTAAAGGAACTAGCAACACTATCAACATGAAGTAAGTAGGGTGAATCTCGGGTTCAAGACCCAGGAATAGAATACCTACTACTAAGTAGCACCACGAGATGCTTTCGAGAATGATGGCCAGAATCTTCACACTGGGAACACAAAACTTTGCTAGATTACTAGGTGACTCCCTAAAACACCTAGGGTCATAATAATAGCTCCAACATATATGTCAAGGCAATAAATTACCTCAACGCACCGGTTAGTGTGCTTATTCTGACCATAAGGGACATTGGGAACGGAAAGAAAGGATTTGCAAATGCATCAGACTATTTAGAAACCTGGGATGACTCGGACGGCATAACGGCTGTAAATGCTCAAAAAAGATTTGAGACAATCACAAAAATGGTGGCATAACCACTCAGAAGCACAATATCAAGGTTTGGAGATCAACAGTTAACATACAGAAGTCGTAGGAACTGAACTCAAGCTTAAATCCAACAATCTTATAAGTCTACGGATTAGTAACACGTGATCCTGATAGAAAGAAGAGATAGCCTAGTTCTTAATCCCCGTAGGAAACATAAGATGACTCGGATTAGAAGGCCATAAGGTATAAGGAGTAAAAAGAGCCTTACGTTCCATCCCACAATCAATTCCCTTATATAACTAAAGAATTTCTAGACTCAACTTCGACCAGTTTGGCTTGGTAATCCTACAGGCAGTCAAGCTCTGATACCAACGCTGTCAGGACCCCGATCCTAAGTCACACCGATCTAGCATGTAACACATCATATCACTTTGCGGCCTCACGCACGGTATTCCCACGGGTGCCACCTTACCTGGCCCGGGACCGTTTGCGTCTTTTGGCTCACGTATATGATAGTGTCGCTAGCATCCATATGACAAAGAACCCGGGCTGACATGGCTAGTCGTAAACCCAAAGTGGCACAAACTTACAGGGACAGGCATCCGTGACCCAGCATCGAACGTGTCGGTCATCAGCGAGTGAATCCAGGCTGTAGCACTGGGCTAGCAGGACTCCGGTGAACCGGGCTGTAGCGGGCTAACATGACTCCGGTATTCATCGCGTGACATTTCCCCGAAGGGACAGACACAGGAACGAAGAAGGACACATGCTGGCCAGCCTAAGTGTTCCGGAGCAGTAGCAAGCTACCATGGCTCGGTGGAAACACTAGGAGACATTTCCCGGTAAGAGAGGCTACTAAAGATAAACAACTAGATAGTCAGATCCCACACATACCAAGCATTTCAATAACATACACACAATATGCTCGATATGTGCAATACAACATGGCATCACAAAATGACTCTACGACTCAAGTAGTTTATTCAATAGGCTCCGAGGAGCGAGATATTACAAACATGGGTCTCATGACCCAACAATCAGAGCATACAAGTCAAAGCACAAGCGGAAGCTTAACATGTCTGAGTACAGACAACTATAAATGAAAAAGGCTGAGAAGCCTGACTATCTACCAGATCATGCCGAGGGCACAAGATCGTAGCTGAGGTAACAAGCTAAACGTCAAAGTCCACGTGGAACTACTAGTGAGACTGAAGTCTCTCTGCAAAAACATAAATTAAGCAACGTGAGTACAAATGTACCCAGCAAGACTTACATCAGATCTATCTACATATGCATCATTAACAACAGAGGGGGTGGTGGAGTTTAACTGCCGCAAGCCAGCTTTGACTCGGTGGCTAACCTGAACTATGACTGCAAGTAACTCTTTTGAGGTGGCGCACACGAGTCCACATATTCACCATATCAATACACCACTATGGATCCGCTCCCGTCTCCCTACGAGAACGCCATCCATAGCACTCACGCTTATCTTGCGTATTTTAGAGTATCCACTTACACTTGTCTATGAACTATGCAAGGGGTCCAAGTTTCCATATCCGAGGAATCCGGCTATTCGAATAGATAATGATAACCCTGCAGGGGTATACTTCTTCACACACGCTCTCGCCACTTACTGCCCTGTACACGTCATGTACCTCGGCAACCTTCAAGCGGAAGCCGGGCGAGGGAGTCGGCCACGACCTGACTAACCGAACAAGTCTCTAGTCCAGGTTTATCGCCTATTCGGGTTCCCTCCGCAAGGAGATCCAGCCGGGGTGTCGCTTACGGCCCCAAACGATGTGAGCAGGGTTCCCAAGCCCACCAACCGGGTGCCACTTGGTACACCGGGCCACTGTGCCTAGTCTGTCCCAAGCCCACCTGTACCGGGTGCCACTTGGTAGACTACTAACACTACCTACAAACACCAGAAACTAGTTGCAACTCCTAGACAGAGATCAAGTTGATTAATAAGTCGAGAGGGGCACTTAAGCATTCCAATGTGTGGTAGTAGCTGGTCATGGATCACAAACACAGAACCCAGTTCCTGAGGACGGCTGCAATGAGACAACCCACCATGTACTCCTACATGGCCTCTCACCGCTACCTTTGCCAAATCGTGTTCACACACTTAGCTCACACACAGTAGGACATGTTCACACGCCTCTGATTCATCCCCGATGAATCAGACCTGACTCAACTCTAAGCAGTAGCAGGCATGACAAACAAGCATGAATGAGTAGGCACAACAGGGCTCAAACAACTCCTACTCATGCTAGTGGGTTTCATCTATTTACTGTGGCAATGACAGGTCATGCAAAGGATAAAGGGTTCAGCTACCGCAGCAAGTAACAAATATGTCGTTGTTGTCCTAATGCAGTAAAAGAGAGCAGGAGCGAGAGAGTGGGATTTTATCGGAATGAACAAGGGGGTTTTGCTTGCCTGGCACTTCTGAAGATAATATAGCTCTTCATCAGTGTCAACGATCACATCATCGGTACAGCGTCTATCGAGGGGGAACAACACCGGCAAACACAGAAGAAACACGATCAATGCAATGCACAATATGATGCATGCTATGACATGGCAATATGAATGTGTTTTGGGCTAATGCATCTAGCAACAAGTTAAATGGGGTTGGTTTGAATACAAGATTCAAATTCAAACTCCATATGTGATTATTCAAATGCCATTTAATTGATTTGTGCTAAACAGCAGCTATAAGTTGTTCTAACATGCATGAAAATGGTACAGATGGATTCCTTGAATTTTTCTAATAATTTTTCATATATAATTTATTTAATTTGGAGTTACGGTTGAATTTCTATGAATTTTAGAAGTTTATACAATTTTCTAGAATTTTCTGAATAAAAATAAATCCAGAAAACATAATTGCGTCAGCATTGAGTAAGCATGACGTCAGCAGGTCAACTGGGCGTCCCAGGTCAAACCTGACCAGTGGGGTCCACTGGTCAGTGACTGGACTAACTAAACTAATTAAAATTAACCCTAACTAACTTGGTTAGCCGGGCGGGGCCCGCATGTCAGTGTAATTAGTCTAACTAATTTTTAGTTAACACTAATCCTAACCTAATTAACAGGCCGGACCCACCTGTCATGGACACACGGGGGGGGGGGGTCCCGCCATGGTCAACGTGGGTCAAACCCACCGGCGGCTTGACGCCGGCGAGGCCAGCCGCGGTGGCGAGCCTCGGGTTTTGCCCACAGGGCTCGGTTTGGCGCGCGGAGCACAGCTTCGGGATGCGGACGCTCGTCCGCATCCAACTGTGGTGGTGGCGCGGCCGGGAAGTAGCCGGAGTGGTGCCGGCGACGAGCTCGGCGGCGGCCGAAGCTCGGGTGCAAGTGGGGATGGGGCGGCGGTGCGCAAACAAGCGCGCCGAAGTGCCACGGAGGCTCTACGCGATGCGGGGAGCGCGTTGGGCGCATGCCCGGGACCAAATGGTCACCGGAGCATCACCGGCGACGAGTGCGGGCGGAGGCGAAGGTTCGGCCATGGTGGAGACGACAGCTAGAGGGCGAGTGCGACTAAGCGGGGAGGGGGAAACGACGAAGGAGCTCACGTGGATCCCGAAGAGATGAACGGCGAGCTCGGGGAAGGCCGAACGGCGACGAATTTGACAACGGCGATCCTTGGTGGCCAAGGAGGGGAACGGCGGAGCTAGTGGCATCCAGGGGCTTCCGGCGCCTTTCGTCTGGGTGAGGATGAAGAGGGAGACGAGGCGGAGCTTTCCGGAGCGTCTGCGAGGCGTGGGGTGGCCGGTAGGCGTGGCTACGGCGAGCGGCGGCGACGAGCTCCGTTCGGTCGTGGGAGGGAGAGGGAGCAGAGGGGGATAGGGACGGAGGGAGAGACACGGGAGAGTGAGAGAGGGTTGAGGGCGAGTGCGTCGCGCTCGGGAGACGTCCAGGGGGAGGAGGAGGCAGCCAGGCAGGGAGGAGGTGGCCGGGGCGCGTGGCCGCGCGCGCCGGGCGCGTGCCTGTCCTCCTGGCATAGGAGGAAGGCGACAGGGGAGGTAGCGGTGGCGGGCTGGGCTGATTCTGCTGGGCCACAAGGTGGGTGGGCCTCAGGTAAGTGTCAGGTAAGTTTTCTCTGCTCTGCCTTTTACTTATTGTTTTCTATTTTTTTTCTGCAGCTTTGTGGCTTTATTAAAAATACTAAATCAATCCCAAAAATCATGCAACTGCTCATGACCGCCGTTAGAAATATATTCTACAGTAAACATTTCAGTTTGGGATTATTTGAGCATTTAGAATATTTTATAGTATTTAAATGCCCAAATACAAATAAGTAATGATTTAAATTCAAAGTCCCAAAAATAAATCCTTTTAAAATGTTCATTATTTTTGGTTTGGATCAAAACCCTTGCCAAAAATATTAAACATCTAAGGAGAGCATTTTGGAGCAATGAATGAGATTTTAGGGTTTTTTCCCTTCTTTTATTTAGGGTTTTTGAGGCTTCCAAAATTCCTAAGTTCAAGTTTCAAAAATTTAAACATGATGCACACATGGAAGCAAGCCTAGAGCACTACCAGCAGCTAGGAATGTGACACTTTCCCACGAGGTGATAAATTTTGTTATGTGTTACGATTGATGTTTCCATGCACTAACAATGCAGCAGAGTATGAAGCATTTCTCCATGGTCTTCGAGTGGCAAAAGAGATGAGCTTGAGCCGGGTCAGATGTCTTGGTATTCAGATCTAGTGGCTCAGCAGGTGTCTGGCAAGTGAGATTCCAAAGACCCTCTCATGGTGGCTTATCGCCGAGAGGTCGATGCCGTTGCAGGATATTTTAAAGGTTATCAGGTGGAACACATTGACCGTTGAAAAAACGAAGCAGCCGATGCTTTAAGCCGGCTGGGGTCTCAACGTAAGCTGGTACCACCCAACACCTTTTTAGATGTTTTGCATAACCCCTCTGTCAAGTTGCCCACATAAGAAGATTTAGCTGTTCCTGACCCGGAGGCGCAATTGGTGGTGGCTCTTCATGTCATCCCAGATTGGACGGTGCCGTTCTTGGCTTACATGACCCGGGGAGAATTGCCAGCGATGAGATCCTGGCTCGACAGATAACCCGGCGGTCTAAGTCCATGACGATTTCAGATGGAGAGTTATTTCATCGCAGTGCTTCTGGAGCGTTTCAACGGTGTGTTTCCCCCGAAGAAGGTCAACAAATCCTTCGTGAGATCCATGAATGCGATTGTTGTCATCACGCCGGGTCAAAATCCTTAGTGGCCAAGGCGTTTCGTCACGGTTTTTACTTGTTGACGGCTCACGCTGATGCAGAAGATCTGGTCAGTAGATGTGATGGATGTCAGAAATTCACACAACGAGCGCATGTGCTGGCTCAAGAGCTCCGGATGATTCCAATCACTTGGCCGTTTGCAGTCTGGGGGCTTGACATGGTGGTACCTTTCAAAAGGTCTAAGGATAAGAAGACACATCTCTTGGTGGCTGTTGATAAGTTCACTAAATGGGTTGAGGCGAAGCCTGTGAGTAAGTGTGATGCAGCCACGGCGGTTCAGTTCATGAAGAAAATAATCTTTCATTTTGGTTTTCCACACAGTATTATCACAGACAATGGCACTAATCTATCCCAAGGGGCTATGGAAGAGTTTTGTCAGCGAGAGCACATCCGGCTTGATGTTTCTTCTGTAGCTAATCCTCAATCCAATGGTCAAGCTGAGAGAGCCAATCAGGAAATTCTGAAAGGGCTAAAGCCCCGGCTTATGGTTCCTTTACAGCGAATGCCGGGTTGTTGGGTAGAGGAGTTGCCTTCAGTGTTATGGAGCATCAATACTACACCCAACAGGTCTACGGGTTACACACCCTTCTTCATGGTTTATGGGGCAGAAGTAGTATTGCCCAGTGACATCCGTCAAGACTCACCCCAGGTGGCGGCTTATGTTGAAGCTAACAATGAAAAAGCCAGACAAGATGTGCTTGACTTGTTGGATGAAAAAAGAGACTTAGCAGCAGCACGGTCAGCAATCTATCAATAGGACTTTCGGCGTTATCACAGCCACCGGGTTAACACCAGGACTTTTCAGGAAGGCGATTTGGTGCTCCGGCTCATCCAAGATCTTTCAGATGCACACAAGTTATCCCCACCTTGGGAAGGACCCTTTGTGGTCAGTAAAAATTTAAACAATGGGTCTTACTACCTCATTAATGTTCGAGAGCATGCAGACTCACGTAAGTCGGAAGAGGAGACCCGCCGGCCGTGGAACATTGCTCAACTTCGGTCATACTATACCTGAGTCCCTGGCTCTCATCATGTACATATGTTCACATTGTATATGCGATGATAAGCAATCAAGTAAGACCATCCGTCTCTTTTCTTTTCAAAGATTATGCATCTTTATTATTTTTTCACAAATAACTATTAAGGATCTGATCATATTTGAATCAAGTTTAACCTTTTCTTGTCTGGCTTATGATCATATTTGAATCTAGCTGTAAATCTCATGGTCACTTGGGGGCTTCCTGTTCAAACATAGGTCGTATTCGAACCAAAGAGAACATAGCTGTCTTAACCCTCTTGATCAGCTCAAGGCCAAACTCACTTGGGGGCTTCTTGATCGTATCCGAATCATAGCTTAACCCCTTTTGAGGCGACTTGGATCGTATTCAAATCAGGGTCGTTAAAAACCTTGCAAGGTCATTTGGGGGCTTCTTGTCCAAACATAGGTCGTATTCGAACCAAAGAGAACATAGCTGTCAGTACCCTCTTGATCAGCGCAACGCCAAAGCCACTGGGGGCTATATGGTCGTATTCGAACCTTAGCTTAAGCCCTTTGGTCTGGTTTACTGATCGTATTCGAATCAGAAACCCCCAATCTTTTGAACACAGAGTTAAAATTATGTTTGTTATCTGTTGCTTGCCTTTGAGTTTTTGTTGTTTCAATATTACAAATGAGATAGCCTGGTTTTCTTCGCCGGCTCAATTATTGGACAATACAGCCGCCCGGGTTATTCAAGCCGGTGGTCTAAGGATCCAAAGGTATCAGCGACTAAGATATGATGATTATTGAATATTCGAGGAGTATTAACTGTTATACATATTGAATTATCAAATTCATCACCCGGGTTATTTGAACCGGCGATCTAAGAATCAACAAGGACAAGATATGGGCTGTCAATTAGGTGTTCAAACCCAGTTGGTTCTAAACCGCCTTGCCAGGTTTTTCCTTGTGTTCACAGGAACATAGTTTAAACATTGCAAAGACAAGCATTAAACGTGCATAAGAAAGCATTAAACATTGGCATCCGGAAGCACAGATTCACATAGAAGTGTTTTATGCGCGATGGCATAAGCAAACATGCGGTGTTTTAAAGAGCTAAGCTATTACAAGGCTTTAGAAGCCCATAAAGATGATCACTGTCCTTCCCTCACCAGTTCACCATCTCGAGTCTGCTACAAGTTGGATTTGGACCAATCAAAGCCGTTCATGGTGACAAATTCAGCTTCGTTGTCAATCAGGCCGATGCTATGTCTTGAGCTTGCGTTGGTTTTCCCCGAAGAGGAAGGGATGATGCAGCAGAGTAGCGTAAGTATTTCCCTCAGTTTTCGAGAACCAAGGTATCAATCCAGTAGGAGGCCACGCGAAAGTCCCTCGTACCTACACAACACAAAGAGCTCAACGCAACCAACGCGATTAGGGGTTGTCAATCCCTTCACGGTCACTTACAGAAGTGAGATCTGATAGATAATATTTTTGGTATTTTTGATATAAAGATGCAAAGTGAAAAGTAAAAGGAAAAGTAAAAACAAAACAAGATTAAAGTGATGGAGATTGATATGATGAGAATAGACCCGGGGGCCATAGGTTTCACTAGTGGCTTCTCTCGAGAGCATAAGTTTTCTACGGTGGGTGAACAAATTACTGTTGAGCAATTGACAGAATTGAGCATAGTTATGAGAATATCTAGGCATGATCATGTATATAGGCATCACATCCATGACAAGTAGATCGAAACGATTCTGCATCTACTACTATTACTCCACTCATCAACCGCTATCCAGCATGCATCTAGAGTATTAAGTTAAAAACAGAGTAACGCTTTAAGCAATATGACATGATCTAGAGAGATAAATTCATGTAATATGAAATAAACCCCATCTTGTTATCCTCGACCGCATGATCGAACCCAAAGCTAAGCACTTCTCCCATGTCAAGAACTACCAATCTAGTTGGCCAAACCAAACGGATAATTCGAAGAGACTTTCAAAGATAACCAATCATACATAAAAGAATTCAGAGAAGATTCAAATATTGTTCATAGATAGACTTGATCATAAACCCACAACTCATCGGTCTCAACAAACACACCGCAAAACAAGAAGATTACATCGAATAGATCTCCACAAGAGAGGGGGAGAACATTGTATTGAGATCCAAAAAGAGAGAAGAAGCCATCTAGCTACTAACTATGGACCCGAAGGTCTGAGGTAAACTACTCACACTTCATCGGAGGGGCAATGATGATGTAGAAGCCCTCCGTTATGATGGCCCTCTTCGGCGGAACTCTTAACAGGCCCCAAGATGGGATCTTGTGGATACAGAAAGTTGCGGCGGTGGAATTAGGGTTTTGGCTCCTGTTCTGATCGTTTGGGGGTACGTGGGTGCATATAGGAGGAAGGAGTACGTCAGTGGAGCACCGAGGGGCCCACGAGGTAGGGGGCGCGCCTTGTAGGGGGGCGCCCCCTACCCTCGTGACCGCCTCCGGTACTTCTTGGAGTAGGGTCCATGTCTCCTGGGTCTTATCCGAGAAGAAAATCACGTTCCAAAAAGGATTTTTCTGTTTGGACTCCGTTTGATATTATGTTTCCTCGAAACACTGAAATAGGCAAAAAACATCAATTCTGGGTTGGGCCTCCGGTTAATAGGTTAGTCCCAAAAATAATATAAAAGTGGAAAATAAAGCGCAATATAGTCCAAAACAGTAGATAATATAGCATGGAGCAATCAAAAATTATAGATACGTTGGAGACGTATCAGGCGTCCCCAAGCTTAATTCCTGCTCATCCTCGAGTAGGTAAATGATAAAAAGAGAATTTTTTATGCGGAGTGCTACTTGGCATAATTTCAATGCAAAATTTCTTTATTGTGGTACGGATATTCAGATTAGAAATATTCAAGACAAAAGTTCATATTGACATAAAGAATAATAACACTTCAAGCATACTAATAAAGTAATTATGTCTTCTCAAAATAACATGGCCAAAGAAAGTTATCCCTACAAAATCATATAGTCTGGCTATGCTGTATCTTCACCACACAAAGTATTTAAATCATGCACAACCCCGATGACAAGCCAAGCATTTGTTTCATACTCTAACTTTTTCAAAACTTTTTTAATCTTCACGCAATACATGAGCGTGAGCCATGGACATAGAACTATGTGGAATAGAAGGGTGGTTGTGGAGAAGACAAAAATAGGGGAAGATAGTCTAACATCAACTAGGCATATCAACGGGCTATGGAGTAGGGATTGCCATGCAACGGATGCACTAGAGCTATAAGTATATGAAAGCTCATCAAAAGAAACTAAGTGGGTGTGCATCCAACTAGCTTGCTCACGAAGACCTTGGGCAATTTGAGGGAGCCCATCATTGGAATATACAAGCCAAGTTCTATAATGAAAAATTCCCACTAGTATATGAAAGTGACATAACGAGAGACTCTCTATCATGAAGATCATGCTGCTACTTTGAAGCACAAGTGTGGTAAAAGGATAGTAACATTGTCCCTTCTCTCTTTTTCTCTAATTTTTTTATTTGGGCCTTTTCTCTTTTTTTATGACCTCTTTTTTTCGTCCGGAGTCTCATCCCGACTTATGGGGGAATCATAGTCTCCATCATCCTTTCCTCACATGGGAGAATGCTCTAGAAAATGATGATCATCACACTTTTACTTTTCTTACAACTCAACAATTACAACTTGATACTTAGAACAAATATGACTCTATATGAATGCCTCCGGCAGTGTACCGGGATATGCAATGAATCAAGAGTGACATGTATGAAAGAATTATGAATGGTGGCTTTGCCACAAATACGATGTCAACTACATGATCATGCTAGCTGTATGACAATGATGGAGCGTGTCATAATAAACTGAACAGTGGAAAGTTGCATGGAAATATATCTCGGAATGGCTATGGAAATGCCATGATAGGTAGGTATGGTGGCTGTTTTGAGGAAGGTATATGGTGGGTGCATGATACCGTCAAAAGCTGCACGGTATTAGAGAGGCTAGCAATGGTGGAAGGATGGAGAAACGTGCATATAATCCATGGAATCAACATTAGTCATAAAGAACTCATATACTTATTGCAAAAATCTAGAAGTTATCAAAGAAAAGTATTACGCGCATGCTCCTAGGGGGATAGATTGGTAGGAAAAGACCATCGCTCGTCCCCGACCACCACTCATAAGGAAGACAATCAATAAATAAATTATGCTCCGACTTCATCACATAATGGTTCACCATACGTGCATGCTACGGGAATCACAAACTTTAACACAAGTATTCTTTAAATTCACAACTACTAAACTAGCATAACTCTAATATTATCACCTCCATATCTCAAAACAATTATCATCCTTCAATCTTCTCTTAGTTTTCAACGCACTCAAAAGAAAATTTCACATATCTTGAACACCAAGCATATTTATATTAAGCAAATTACCATGCTATTAAGACTCTCAAAATAATTTAAGTGAAGCATGAGAGATCAATAGTTTCTTTAAAACAAACCACCACCATTCTCTAAAAGATCTAAGTGAAGCACATAGAGCAAAATTATAATGCTCAAAAGATATAAGTGAAGCACGTAGAGCAAAACTACATAGCTCAAAAGATATAAGTGAAGCACATAGAGTATTCTATCAAATTTCAATTCAAGTATGGCTCTCTCAAAAGGTATGTACAGCAAGGATGATTGTGGGATACTAACAAACAAAGACACAAATAATACAAGACGCTCCAAGAAAAACACATATCATGTTGGTGAATAAAAATATAGCTCCAAGTAAATTACCAATGGAAGTGGACGAAAGAGGGGATGCCTTCTGGGGCATCCCCAAGCTTTGACTTTTTGGTGTCCTTGGATTATCTTGGGGGTGCCATGGGCATCCCCAAGCTTAGGCTCTTGCCACTCCTTGTTCCATAATCCATCAAAAGAATTCACCCAAAACTTGAAAACTTCACAACACAAAACTCAATAGAAATCTCGTGAGCTCCGTTAGAGAAAGAAAACAAAAGACCACTTCAAGGTACTGTAATGAACTCATTATTTATTTATTTTGGTCTTAAACCCACTGTATTCCAACTTCTCTATGGATTATAAACTATTTTACTAACCATAGATTCATCAAAATAAGCAAACAACACACGAAAAACAGAATCTGTCAAAAACAGAACAGTCCGTAGTAATCTGTAACTAACGCAAACTTATGGAACTCCAAAATATCTACAAAATTAGACGACCTAGATAATTTGTTTATCGATCAGTAGCAATTGGAATCAGTATTTTATCACGTTCTGATGATTTTTAGTAATTCGGGCACTGAACGCAAAGTTTCTGGAAATTACAGGAAGATCAAATAACTATCATCCAAGAAGATCCAATAGGTCTAGCTTGGCACAAACAATAATTAAAACACAAAACCACATCCAAACAGAGGGTAGATGGGTTATTTATTCCCTAACATAAGAAAAACACAAAAAACAAAAAATAAAATTGGGTTGCCTCCCAACAAGCGCTATCGTTTAACGCCCCTAGCTAGGCATAAAAGCGAGGATAGATCTAGGTATTGCCATCTTTGGAAGGCAATCCATAAGTGGATCTCATGATGGTTTCATATGGAAATTTTATTTTCTTTCTCGGAAAGTGTTCCATGCCCTTTTTCAATGGAAATTGGAATCTAATATTCCCTTCCTTCATATCAATAATCGCACCAACCGTTCTAAGGAAAGGTCTACCAAGAATAATAGGGCAAGAAGGATTGCAATCTATATCAAGAACAATGAAATCTACGGGCACATAATTCCTATTTGCAACAATAAGAACATCATTAATTCTTCCCATAGGTTTCTTAATAGTGGAATCAACAAGATGCAAGTTTAGAGAGCAATCATCAAGATCACGGAAATCTAGCAAATCACACAAGGTTTTGGGGATAGTGGAGACACTAGCACCCAAATCACACAAATCATAAAGCTCATGATCTTTAATTTTAATTTTGATAGTTGGTTCCCACTCATCATAGAGTTTTCCAGGGATAGAGACTTTCAACTCAAGTTTTTCTTCATAAGATTGCATCAAGGCATCAACAATATGTTCAGTGAAGGCTTTCTTTTGACTATAAGCATGCAGAGAATTTGGCACGGATTGCAACAAGGAAATACAATCAATCAAAGGGAAACTTTCATAATTAAATTCCTTGAAATCCAATATAGTGGGTCCAGCAACATCTAAATTTTTATTTCTTCCAATCCCACTTTCGTCAAATTCATCATAAAGATCTAAATACTCCGAATTTTTGGAACGCCTTCTAGGTAAAGGAAGATCATATTCAGTTTCATCAAGATTCATATTGCAAAACAAATATTTTATAGGGGACACATCAATAACTTTTAGATCTTCATCTTGATTTTCATAAGAATTAGAAGAACGCGCTTTAATAAAGGCATCTTTGGAAGCACGCATCCTAGCGGTTCTTTCTTTACACTCATCAATTGAAATTCTCATGGCTTTTAGAGACTCATTAATATCATGCTTAGGTGGAATAGATCTAAGTTTCAAAGCATCAACATCAAGAGCAATTCAATCAACGTTCCTAGCCAAATCATCAATCTTAAGCAATTTTTCTTCAATCATAGCATTAAAATTCTTTTGCAAATAAATAAATTCTTTAATATTAGATTCAAAATCAGAGAGAATCTTATTATAGTTTCCATAAGAGTTGTGGTAGGAATTCCCATAATTATTAGAAGGATTACTAGGATAAGGCCTAGGATTAAAATTCCCTACCAACAAAATTTTTCCTACCAACAAAATTCACATCCATAGATTCATTGTTATTCTCAATCAAGGTAGACAAAGGCATATCATTAGGATCAGAAGAAACACTCTTAGTAGCAAATAATTTCATAAGTTCATCCATCTTTCCACTCAAGACATTGATTTCTTCTATTGCATGCACTTTTTTATTAGAAGATTTTAGTATGCCATTGAGAATAATTAACCATAATATTATCTAGGAGTTTAGTAGCATCTCCTAAAGTTATTCCATAAAAGTGCCTCCCGCGGCCGAATCTAAAAGATTTCTAGAAGCAAAATTCAATCCTGCATAAAAAATTTGTATAATCATCCACAAATTTAAACCATGAGTAGGGAAATTACGTGTCATTAATTTCATTCTCTCCCAAGCTTGTGCAACATGTCCATGATCAAGTTGCTTAAAATTCATAATATCGTTTCTAAGAGAGATGATCTTAGAGGGAGGAAAATACTTAGAGATAAAAGCATATTTGCACTTGTTCCAAGAATCAATACTATTTTTAGGCAAGGACGAAAACCAAGCTTTAGCACGATCTCTAAGTGAAAAAGGAAATAGCTTCAATTTAACGACATCATTATCGACATCTTTTTTCTTTTGCATATCACATAAATCAACGAAGCTATTCAGATGAGTAGCGGCATCTTCACTAGGAATGCCGGTGAATTGATCTTTCATAACAAGATTCAACAAAGCAGTATTGATTTCACAAGATTCAGTATTGGCAAGAGGAGCAATCGGAGGGCTATGAAAATCATTATTATTGGTATTGGTGAAGTCACACAATTTGGTAGTATCTTGAGCCATCGCGACAAACAAGCAATCCAACACACAAGTAAACAAAAGCAAATGGGCAAAAAGAGGCAAATAGAGAGGGAGGATAGGGAGAGAGAGGGTGAATAAAATGGCAAGGGTGAATTGGGGGAGAGGAAAACGAGAGGCAAATGGAAAATAATGTAATGTGGGAGATAGGGATTGTGACGGGTACTTGGTATGTTCACTTTTTGCGTAGACTCCCCGGCGACGGCGCCAGAAATCCTTCTTGCTACGTCTTGAGCTTGCGTTGGTTTTCCCCGAAGAGGAAGGGATGATGCAGCAGAGTAGCGTAAGTATTTCCCTCAGTTTTTGAGAACCAAGGTATCAATCCAGTAGGAGGCCACGCGCAAGTCCCTCGTACCTACACAACACAAAGAGCTCAATGCAACCAACGCGATTAGGGGTTGTCAATCCCTTCACGGTCACTTATGGAAGTGAGGTTCGATAGATAATATTTTTGGTATTCTTGATATAAAGATGCAAAGTGAAAAGTAAAAGGCAAAGTAAAAACAAAACAAGATTAAAGTGATGGAGATTGATATGATGAGAATAGACCCGAGGGCCATAGGTTTCACTAGTGGCTTCTCTCGAGAGCATAAGTTTTCTACGGTGGGTGAACAAATTACTGTTGAGCAATTGACAAAATTGAGCATAGTTATGAGAATATTTAGGCATGATCACGTATATAGGCATCACGTCCGTGACAAGGAGATCGAAACGATTCTGTATCTACTACTATTACTCCAATCATCAACCGCTATCCAACATGCATGATGACATGATGTAGAGAGTTAAAAACAGAGTAACACTTTAAGCAAGATGACATGATGTAGAGAGATAAATTCATGCAATATGAAATAAACCCCATCTTGTTATCCTCGATGGCAACGATACAATACATGTCTTGCTGCCCCTTCTATCACTCGGAAAGAACACCGCAAGATCGAACCCAAAGCTAAGCACTTCTCCCATGGCAAGAACTACCAATCTAGTTGGCCAAATGTCACGACCGGTTTTCCAATAAAAATATTTATTGATAAACTAGTCTTTAGAGTCCAGTATGAGAGAAATCCTTCTCACTGGTAGACAATTTCTTGATACAATAAGCCAGTAGCATAAAATATATTACAGGGTTGAACTGCGGTCGCTCAACCAAATTATTACAAGTACGCCAATAATCATACATAATGGCGGACAGGACACAGTGGTGTGGAGACATACTACTGACTCAAGGATAGGCTGGTGGTGGAAAAACACGGCGGGAAGGGAAATACAAGACTCTAAGAATATCATTTCATCGAACGTCGGGGTGAGGCTCGAAAAATTTATTTGGTAGCGGAAGCGGATATAAAACAGTGGACAAATCCAGGGTCGCACGAGACAGACTGGGACTCCTCTAAGTGTCGGACTCGCTATCGAACTCTTCATCCATGAGATCGCCTTCGTCAGCATCTGGCCAAATCAACAAGCCAGTGAGTACTTTTGAAAGTACTCGCAAGACAGTTCGGACGTAAGATATAACAAATGCATGCATGGATGCAACATGATTAATTCCTTAATGCACAATAAATAAAATTGGCATAACGGGTAAGTAAAAAGGGAAACGGCGGTAGTCCGCCTGAAATCCCACAGAACATAAATAAAGACCGATTGGGTGTCTGAAGCGACGCCTCGAAAGGTGAACAAAAAAAAAATAAGGAAATGATGCCACAGTCGGGCATCTTAGCGACACCACATAAAGGGCTTTAAAAGAAATGCCACGGTCGGATGTCTGAGCGACATCGCAGAAAGGGCTTTAAAAGAAATGCCACAGTCGGACATCTGAGCGACATCGCAGAAAGGGCTTTAAAAGAAAATGCCACAGTCGGACGTCTGAGCGACATCACAGAAAGGGCTTTAAAAGAAATGCCACAGTCGGACGTCTGAGCGACATCACAGAAAGGGCTTTAAATTCACCAGTAAACAATACTCATAATAAACATTCAATCCATGAGAATAAACGGTTAGTCCATCCACAGGAATTATCATTCAACCGGACTTAGCATTCATGCGATTCACCGGAGTCTCTGTCACCAAAGCTGACAATTGATTAGGATAAGATGGAACGAAACTTGACATGGAATAGATGATTTGGAGGAATATATGACTCTGCGGAGTTTGTACAAAATCTTTCCCACAGTCAACGGATTTCCGTAGTCACGAAGACTAGTTCCGTTTATGGTATTTCGGAAGAAAACACAGCTAACCGGTACACACCCATCCTACCTCTCGATGCTAGGAATCACCCTAGTCATCGTCCAAGAAAAACTTTTGAGACGGGGAGATCACAATCTCGAATAGCATGGGATCAAATTTATATACGCGCGCTCTAAGGGGTGCCCCCCTCTCGGTCCCAACCGGAAACACCCATGCCCCCTGACTGGATGACTGGCTTTAATCCAGGGCCATGGAACCATCATCACGGCCTCTCCTCTTTGGTGTGTACCATGCAAGCGGTTTGCAACTTACTAAACCATATTCCTGGCGGAAAACATGTGGTAGTACAAGGGAGGAGATGATAGGTACTGGACCGATATGGTTTGACACTGAAGTCACATGGTCTGGCGTACGACTGGCATGCTACAACACTGCCACCATACCCATCCTCATGCCAACACATGGCCTTTCATATTCACATTCATCCACGTATGGATCATCGAACTCACTCACCTTATTATCACATAAAATAACGTTCATCGGTATGCTCACCAACATGCCATGAAACTAACTAAATGCAAAACATGCCAAGACACTCATCATATCAAAAGTTCAAACATGCTTGCCTGGTTCAGAGTAGTCGGAGCCTAGTTCGGTGAAGTTCGCGGCTCCGTCACCTCCTTCGGTATCTACGGTTTAAAGAAAATATATGCGCTAACGTAAATACCAAGGAGTGCATAGAAGGAGAACCAAATATTTTTCAAATAAATCTGATAAAAAACTAGACAAAATTTTAAAGAGAACAGAAAAAGAATCAATCAAAAATACTTTTCTGATTAAAAGTTATAAGGGTTTTTCTCCAGGGACTTATCTGTAATGAAACAGAAGATTTCCAGGGGCTAGTTTATAAAAACAGAAAACGCTTCGGTAGCGATTACGCCAGCCCGAAGAGAAAACGCATTCTGCCCGAAGGCGCTTCCAGAAAACGATTCGAAGAGGGAGCAGAGAGGCTGACGGTGGGGTCCCACCCGTCTGGTTCAAAAGTTCAAACGGGGCGGCAGAGTTCGCCGGCGCCCGAGAGCCGCGGTGGTCGCCGGCGGCGATCCACGGCGAGGCAGAGAGATCGGAGGGTACCTCCGTGCTCAGGGCACCCTTCCGCGTCAGTTGATGGTGGTGGAGTCGGTCGGCGAGCACCACGTCGACGGCGAGCTTTGCTCCGGCGGACGGCGGCTCGGGTGGTCGAGGGGCTCGTCGGAGAGGGCTGCAAAGGTTAAATTGAAGAGGGGGTTATGCTCCTGGCAGCTAGATAGGGTAACGACCGGGGTTTGAGCGCCGGAGATGGCCTCACCAGAACGAATCGGGCGGGAGGCCGAGGCGGGGCGAGGCGGCCGGAGCTGGGGGAGGAGACCTCCTCGAGGTCCCCCTAGTGGCCTGGCGGGGTGTTGGTGAGTAGTGGGGGTGCTGCGTGCACGAGAGTGAGCTCGGGACCCCTTTATATAGGCGGTCCGAGGCGGTTGCCGTGAACGAGGATCACCGGCGAGCGATTACGGTGGCGCAGTGCTCGGTCGGGGTGGTTAGGGGGTCGAGCGTCATCACGGAGGTTCAATGGGTCCGTTTTAGTGCTAAACTCGCCTGGGTTTGGGTGTTTGGGTCGAGCTCGACGGAACGGGGTGGCGCGGGCCCGTCGGCGGCAGAGAGCGCGCTCCGTGCGTGCTGCGCCACGACGACGGTGCCGCATGCGTGCGCTGGCACGGAGAAGGCCACGCGGAGCCACCAGAGGATTTGGGCGGTGCCGAACGGCGTTGCGCCGCCGTTCTCCTCCCTGTCGGCCATTACGGGGAGCCGGCCGCCGCAAGACACGCCGGCGCAGGCGGGCCAGGGCGCCACCGACGCCAGGGTCGCGCCAAGGGCGCGTGTGAAGCTTCGGACAAGCAAGCGAGGCCGCGAGCAACGTGCCAAGTGCACTGTGGCCGCGTGACTGAAACTGACGAACTGAAGATGACACTGAAACTGAATTTCTGAACTTTGAACAGTAACAGTGCCCACAAGGTGCTCGACCGAATGAAATTGGCCTCTGGTGATTTTTCCTTGAGCTGATTTTTGGTGGAGTGGCTACTCATTGCTCAAATAGGCTGCCTGAATTTTGGTGGAATTTTTGGAGGAGTGTAGATATGAATTTCACCAAATTTGGCAAATCTGGTCCAAACTTGCAGAGACTGAATTTTGAAAATTTTGAAAAGAGGAGGAGTGGATCAAGATGGTTCTGGGTTGTGGGTTCAAAGGACAATCCAGGGGAATTGGTTTGAGGTCAAAACTCAAATGAAAAAGGGTACTTGCTTTGAAAATCCCTCAGGCTCCAAATAATTTTCAGAATTGAATTGAGGGGAAAAATAATTAGAATAAAAATCCAAAACCAGTTTGGATTAGTTGGGACAGAGAATTTACGTTGATCACAAGGGGGAGGGGAGGTTTTGGAGGGGTTTTATCTCATGGGCAAAAAAATACAAAGCCAAGGGTGGCTTCAAAGATAAGAAAATCCCAAATTTTCATAGAGCTTCACTTAAAAATAAAACAAACTAAAACTCCCAAAAAAAATCTTTAGAGGGAACTAACAGAGAAGAAGTTTGCAAAAGATCAACCACCAAAGTTTGAAAGAAATAAAATCCTTGCCAAGGCAAAAGGAGGTTTTTAAGACGAAGGTTTTTCTGAAAAAGAAAAATTAAAAAGGTCTCTCCTCAAAACCACAAGGTTTTTGATAAAAACCAAATAAAAATTTTGGAGTGTCACACCAAACCAAACGGATAATTCGAAGAGACTTGGAAAGATAACCAATCAGACATAAAAGAATTCAGAGAAGATTCAAATATTGTTCATAGATAGACTTGATCATAAACCCACAATTCATCGGTCTCAACAAACACACCGCAAAAGAAGAAGATAACATCGAATAGATCTCCACAAGAGAGGGGGAGAACATTGTATTGATATCCAAAAAGAGAGAAGAAGCCATCTAGCTACTAACTATGGACCCGAAGGTCTGAGATAAACTACTCACACTTCATCAGAGGGGCTATGATGATGTAGAAGCCCTCCGTGATGACGGCCCTCTCCGGCGGAGCTCCGGAACAGGCCCCAAGATGGGATCTCGTGGATACAGAAAGTTGCGGCAGTGGAATTAGGTTTTTGGCTCCTGTTCTGATTGTTTGTGGGTACGTGGGTATATATAGGAGGAAGGATTATGTCGGTGGAGCACCAAGGGGCCCATGAGGCAAGGGGCGTGCCCTGTAGGGGGGGGGGGCGGCGCCCCTACCCTCGTGACCACCTCCGGTACTTCTTGGAGTAGGGTCCAAGTCTCCTGGGTCTTATCCGAGAAGAAAATCACGTTCCAAAAAGGATTTTTCTGGTTGGACTCCGTTTGATATTCTGTTTCTTTGAAACACTGAAATAGGCAAAAAAATAGCAATTCCGGGCTGGGCCTCCGGTTAATAGGTTAGCCCCAAAAATAATATAAAAGTGGAAAATAAAGCCCAATATAGTCCAAAACAGTAGATAGTATAGCATGGAGCAATCAAAAATTATAGATACGTTGGAGACGTATCAGCCGACCGGGTCAATTTCTGGGGCGAATGTATCGTCTCTCATAGGTGGAATCAGATAGACAACTTTGTATGAAGGAGTGGCCATCTTCTTATTTGCACTGTCAAAACCCGGCTGGTATTTGTCCATGTTGGTGTCATCTCCAAGGTTAGTCGCCTAAGGCCGGACTTCACGGACGCAGGCTATAGAGTCATCTTGATCAAAAGGAGACCCGTCCTCCTTCACAGTAGGATAGCCCCTTGACACGTCAGCCGGGTCTAGGTCTGGCACCCAAGCTTTGGAACGACTTAGGGCAGTCAGTGCACCAGCTCATGCACAGGAGCGTTTTACCTCTTGGAATCTAGCAGGAAGGATGGACAGCTTCTTCAGGACCTAGCTAAGCCGGTTGGATCCTTGATTTACCGGAGAGATAGCGGCCAGAGCCCGTTGTGCACCAATTTATAATTGTGAAACCAAGGTGTATACTGCCTTTAGCTTAATCAACGGGTCTTGGCTCAAATTTTTGCTTCGTGGACTTGTATATATTTTTAACAAAGTCAGTTGGCGGATCATATTCCGGTTTGACAAAAATTATATTCAAGATCAATTCAGATGGCTTACCAAAAATCGCAGCAACCATCTGAGATACCCGGCCTTTCAAATTGTTCAGCTCTGTTGAAATTTCTGTCAGAGCTCTTTTGTAACATCCCAAATTTTCAATTTGGAATGTTATACATTAGACCATCATTGCATATCATAATTTATTTGCTTTTGGTTTGATCCTAGAAATTCCACGCAACTCAAGGACCCACGGAGAGAGTTGGGGATTTCATTATTTTCATATTTGAGTTCTCTCAAATTTTGCGAATAGAATCATTTAATTTTAATTATTTTATCATCAATTATTTCTATTACAAAGTTATGAGAGAGGGAATAAAATGACTTTCCCAAAATAAAGAAATATTGAGGATTTAATAATAAAATCAAATAAGATTTTATTGCAGAGTTTTTCGGTATTTTATTTGAATTTAGGAAAAATGTGCGTTTTTCAAAATTTGTATTTAGGCCCCAAATAAATGTTCACCTTGTGCGTCTTTATTTTAGAAGACCGGGAAAATTTATTTCTGGATTTTTGGAATCCGTTTATTATTTCTTTTATTTGTTTTTCTACACGGAATAATAATAATAATAATAAAACGCGAACCGACTTTGGGCCGTACACGAGCGGGACTCCGCCCGGGGGCAGCCTTTAAATAGCCGCCGCCCGAGCCGCCCCAGCCCACCAGAGCCGCCACCAACCCTAACCCTTGCCGCGCCTCGATCCGCGCGCCCGCCGCCACCGCCGGAGCCGTCGGATCTGCCGCCGACCTGCCTCTCGAGGTAAAAAAAAGGGAGTCGCGGTTTTATTTTTTTTAGTTTCGGTTTTTTTAAATAGATCGTTTTTTCCGTTTTATTTATTTAGCGAGCGTTCGTCCGTTCGTTAGTTTTAGCGAACGTTCGTCGTTTTTCTTTTTCTCGGGTTAAATCCGCGATTTTTCTGATCGCGATTCATGATCTGATTTTTGTTTTAGTGTAACTTTTCGCTCGTTTATCGGAATCAGGCGATTCAAGCGCCTGGAGTTTCGTCTTGAAACCCTCTACCCGTCTAACCAACTTAAACAAGTTTTTGCCACTGTAAAAATTGTCCTAGATCCGGAATAGTAAACGAAGCCTGTTGTTTTCGCCGTTTGACTTTCGTTGCTTCATTTGATTTGATTCTTTTTTTGCAAACCGGAGTTCTTAAGTTGAACCTTCTGGTTAGATTTATTATTTGTGTTTTACCCATGCATTATATGAATACTTATTGTATGCTTGTTTGTTTGTCTGCAGTAGAATACCTGGAGTGCGCCGCCTGTTACTTCGAATCTCTAGGTTTCGCGAATCATCAGCAAGGCAAGTTCACACTTTGATCACACCTCAAACATTGCATGATTAGGATCTAATTAAATTATGGGATGGGAAGTAGTTGAGGTAGTACCTATTATCTGTTTATCATCAAATCCTTGGGACTTACTATTACGTTATGCTTACATTGCCATGCTATGCTCGTAGACGGGGATTGGGTTTTGAGAGTATCCATGAGAGCTGTGAGATTGTTAATTAATGGTTTACTTAAGGTGGCAACTTAAACAAACATCTGGGTGGATTGAGGCACCTGGGTATTCCCGGATTGCCTGTCTAGGCACCGGGGTAGACCAGGATTGCCTGTTTTTTTATGGACCGCCACCCAGGCTCAAAGGGATGATGAGATTATTCATACTAGAAACTTCCGTGTGCAGCCACAAGCTACTATGGGCTCTAGCATAGTTGATTAAGTCGTGCGAACTCTTACAGGGTAGACTAGCAGATGTAGGGGAAAGTAGGTGTAACGGTCTATCCATCGTAAGGTGCTAGCGCTTCTGAAAGACTATGTCTCGGTCATCTGTTTCTCAAACACCATGTAGTGCGAGAAACCAAACGGAGGCGATCGAATCTTGTGGGGAAAAGTGCGCAAACCTCTGCAAAGTGTATAAACTAATCATGGTTAGCCGTGTCCCCAGTTATGGACAGCTTGAGTATCTAGTACTTGGATTATCATGTGAATCTCAACATGTTACTCTAAAAATTAATTTTCTTGGGTTTAATGATGATGCTTAATTGGGATTGAGAATGCTGTCAACCGTTCTCAATGTTTAACAACTACCATGATAGTTAAATAAAATTTATTCCTTTGCAGTAGGGAAAAATTGGCTTTTCGCAAAACTGTAACCATAGAGCTTTCCACCAGCCAAATATGCATATAGTATAGCTATTTCATTCCATATAGTATATTCTATGTGTTATTTTGCCAGCATATTCCATGTGCTGACCCATTTCGGGCTGCAACCTTAATGTTGCAGACTTTTCAGACGACGATTAAGGAGTTTTAGGTCGTGGTTCTATACTCAGTGATGCCGTTGGAGTTGATGGACTCACTTATCTTCCAAGCCTTCCGCTGTTATAGTTATTAGATGGCCTTAAGCCATATTTATTGTAATAAATTCTCTATTGAGACACTTGATGTAATAAGTGTGTGATTGCTACTCTGTTATAAATCCTCCGAGTACTGTGTGGTGTCAGCATTACTGATCCAAGGATGACACCTGAGCACAGAGATCAAACTGTTTGAGGTCTGGTCGCTACAGAGATGGTATCAGAGCACACGCTGACTGTAGGACACTACCACTAAGCTAAAGACCTAGATCACTATTCACTCTCTTCTCTTCTGAGCTCTCATCTTTCTACTCTTTAGGATGGCGGATGCAAGGAACAAGTTCACGCAACCGGATGACGATACACACTTTGGACGTCACTAGATACCTGAACATAGGAGTACCAAGCTTCACCGGAAACTACAACGCCACTTTACCTAAAGAAGAGCGCTGGATGATTCAAGTTCAAATTCCAGGAAGGACGTTCATGGCAGTCACTGAGCCCATAGTGTTTTCTTTTGATGCACCAACTTGGAGTCTAGGAAAGAGCATGGAAGCTCACATCGCCATGGGACGCATTGGAGAAGTCTACCGCAATGATCTCAAGGATACTATCTACCAGATTTGTGGGCGCCTAGATGAACACTGGGAGATGATCAGCACCAGGAAGGATAGATCAATTGCAGCTTTTATCCGGGAGTTAAACCAGCATATTCGGCGACAGGAAAACCAGATGTGCACCGACATGATAGACCTGAAGAAGGCAAGGACAAGAATCATGGAACTGGAGGAAGAACTCAAGGCTACACGTGAAGATTATGATAAAGAAATTGAAGTATTGGTGGAGAAGAAATTGAAGTATTGGTGGAGAAGATCGGGATATTTATGGGAGGCCCTACACCAGTAGATGAAGACGAAGAACCCAAGGAGATTCGCCCGGAAGACTACATCATCATCAACGACACCGACTCGGATCCAGATGATAGCGATCATAACTATGCTGATGAAGCCGGAGCAGATATCATGGAGTCTGCAACCGAATAATATTTCTAGTAGACCACCTCATCAGTAGTAGTAGTCCACCATGTAAATACAGTAGTCCGAAGCACTTTCGTGATAGTTAGATCGATTTGTATGCCCTTGTTTGATTGAATGAAGTGAATTGTTTGCTTTTGCCTCATGTGCATATTGGTAGTGTTTTCTCTTTAAACCCCCTCTATTCTTAAATCTCATCTTTTCTAAACCCTCAGATGCCTCCGAGACGTGACCCCGGATTTACCTTTCCACCGGAGCTCACCCAGTTGATCCAGCAGCAGAACACATTGATGCAGTTGCTAGTCCAGAATCAGAATCAGGGGAACAACAACAACAACCCACCACCACCACCACCTATTGATCATGTAGCCTGTTTTCTTAGGCTGAATCCGCTGGTGTTTTCTAGTAGCACAAAGCCGATAGTAGTAGATGATTGGCTCCGCAAGACAGCAAGAGAGTTGACCACAGCAGGATGCACAGATGCGGAGAAGGTGAAGTTTGTCGCACGTGAGCCTGAAGGACCCACAACATCATGGTGGGAGAATTTCACAGCCACTTTCCCTGTCGACACTGCCACTTGGGACCAGTTTCAGCAGGCTTTTCGAACTGCCCATGTTTCAGCAGGAGCTATGGCCATGAAGAAGCGTGAGTTTCGCAACTTGCGCCAAGGAGGACAGACAGTTGGCCAGTATGTGGAGGACTTTAGTAAATTAGCATGTTATGCCGAAGATGACGTTGCTACGGATGCAGCTAAGCAGGAGAAGTTTCTGGAAGGACTGAATGATGAGTTGAGCATGCAGTTGATGGTAGCAACCTTCAACAACTACCAGGAGTTGGTAGACCGTGCTCTTATGATTGAAGGCAAGCAGCAGCAAATTGAGAATCTCAAGAGGAAGTATGGACAAGGGAAGTACAGTTCTGGAGCTCAGCAGAAGCCATGTTTTACCCCTAGATCGGGAGGACATTTTCAGCATACCCATGGAGGAGGTAGCTCGCACAATCATAATGGCACCAAGAGTGGTAATTGGAATGGAGGATGCAACGGCCAGAACCGTACCAACCCATCAACCCCAGCCAAGAAGGACCTAAGCCAAGTCACTTGCTTTAAGTGCCAGAAGATCGGACATTATGCCAATGAATGTCCTGAAGGCCAGAATGGCAATGGAAGCTCTAGGAAGAAGCCGAACCCTTTCAACAGGGGACAGGTGAACCACGTTAACGTGGAGGAGGTTGAAGAGCAACCGGGTGCAGTAATCGGTAAGTGTTTGGTTAAGTCATTTACTGCACTCGTTCTTTTGATACTGGTGTATCGCATTCATACATATCAAGGGGATTTGTGGATAAGTATAACTTGCCCACTAAGGTTCTTAGAACACCTATGCTAGTAAGCTCACCAGGAGCGGAGTATATGGCCAGTCACGGATGTTTTCAAGTGCCATTGAGTATAGATAGGCATGTGTTTCCCTCGGATTTAATCATTTTGGAATCACAAGGATTGGATGTAATTCTGGGTATGGATTGGCTATCGATGTACGTAGGAAACATCAATTGCGCTAGTAAGACAAATTTTGCTTACCACCCCAAAAGGGAGAAGGATCAAGTATGTATCGCGGCATGTGCCAAAAGGGACTCAAGTAAATTGTTTAACAAGAGTTGTGCAGGAGGAAGTACCAGTGGTAAGGGATTTCCCTGAAGTATTTCCAGAAGAGTTGCCAGGCATGCCACCGGATAGAGATATTGAGTTTTTGATTGAGCTATTGCCAGGCGTAGGGTCAATATCAAAGAGACCATACAGGATGCTTACAAAGGATTTGGTGGAGATTAAGAAACAGATTAAGGAGTTACTGGATAAAGGTTACATTCGCCCAAGTTCGTCGCCTTGGGGATCACCAGTACTTCTAGTGGAGAAAAAGGATGGATCGTTAAGGATGGTTGTTGATTATCGAGGATTGAATGAAGTAACCATCAAGAACAAGTACCCACTAGCAATGATCAATGATCTGTTTGATCGATTGCAAGGAGCTAAGGTATTTTCTGAGATCGATCTGTGATCAGGATACCACCAGTTGAAGATTCGAGAACAGGATATACCTAAGACAGCTTTTACCACCAGGTATGGCTGTACAAGTATACTGTTATGTCATTTGGTCTGACTAACGCACCTACCTATTTTATGCACATGATGAACAAAGTGTTTATGGAGTTCTTGGATAAGTTCGTTGTTGTGTTCATTGATGATATTCTGGTTTACTCGAAAAGTGAAGAGGAGCATAAGGAGCATTTGCGATTGGTACTTGAGAAGCTCAGAGAACATCAGTTGTATGCGAAGTTCACCAAATGTGTGTTTTGGTTGAAGGAAGTAGGATTCCTTGGACACTTTATATCCGGAGAAGGTATATCAGTAGATCCCACTAAAGTTGATACCGTGACCAAGTGGGAAGTACCAACCATAGGTGGCGAGATCTGGAGTTTCCTTGGACTCGCAGGATTCTACCCGAGATTCATTGAGAATTTCTCAAAGATTGTGAAGCCTATGACAGAGTTATTAAAGAAGGATACCAAGTTCATATGGACCGAGGAGTGTGAGGCTAGTTTCCAGGAGTTGAAGAAATGCTTGGTTACTTCACAAGTGTTGATTTTGCCAGACCAGACCAAGGATTATGAGGTGTACTACGACGCTTCACGTCGAGGACTTGGAGCAGTGCTTATGCAGGAAGACAGCTTAAACCTCATGAGTTGAATTATGCTAGCATGATTCGGAGTTAGCAGCCATAGTGCATGCACTGAAGACTTGGAGACGTTTCCTCATTGGAAATCATTGTGAGGTGTACATAGATCACAAGAGTTTGAAGTACATTTTCACGCAGAAGGAGTTAAACCTCAGACAAAGGAGATGGTTGGAGCTCATCAAGGATTATGATATGAGATTGCATTACCATCCTGGAAAGGCTAATGTAGTAGCTGACGCATTGAGCCGTAAGAGCCATGTCAATACACTAATGACGGGAGAAATACCAAGGGAGTTAGCCAAAAATCTTCATGAACTATGTTTGGAAATAGTTTCGAGAGGCTATGTAGAAGCATTGGAGATTCAGTCAACTTTGATGGATAGAATCACAGAAGCTCAGAAGACTGAAAAGGAGATTGCCTCTATAAAGGAGAAAATGAGCGAAGGAAAGGCTAAAGGATTTCGTGACGCTGAGCACGACACCCTATGGTTTGAAGACCGTGTTTATGTGCCCAATGACCCAGAGATCAGGAAGTTGATTCTGCAAGAGGCACACGATTCACCATATTCGATTCACCCAGGAAATACCAAGATGTATTTGGATTTGAAGGATATTTTCTGTTGGATCGGAATGAAGAAAGATATTGCGGAGTATGTAGCAGTTTGTGATGTATGTTAGAGAGTAAAGACAGAGCATCAGAACCCAGCAGGATTGCTACAGCCATTGCCGATACCTGAATGGAAGTGGGATAAGTTAGGCATGGATTTTATCACGGGATTACCCAGGACTCGTTTAGGCTATGACTCGATTTGGGCTGTAGTTGATCGGTTGATGAAAGTAGCTCATTTCATCCCGGTAAAGACCACTTACACAAGTGCTAAGTTGGCAAAGATATACATGACCAGGATTGTATGCTTACATGGAGTTCCGAGGAGTATAGTATCAGATAGAGGAACCCAGTTTACCTCAAAGTTCTAGAATCAGTTGCACGAAACTTTGGGTACCAGGCTAGAGTTCATCACAGCTTATCATCCACAAACAGATGGACAGACCGAGAGAGTCAACAGATTTTGGAGGACATGCTGAGAGCTTGTGCGCTAGATTATGGATCTAGTTGGGACGAGAATTTGCCGTATGCAGAGTTCTCTTACAACAACAGCTATCAATCCAGTTTAAAGGTGGCCCCTTTCGAAGCCTTGTATGGAAGAAGGTGCAGGACACCATTGTTGTGGGATGAAGTTGGAGACCGCCAGTTGTTTGGACCAGACTTGATTAAGGAGTCTGAGCAGAAAGTGAAATTGATTCGCGATAGGCTCAAGGTAGCTCAATCCAGGCAAAAGAGCTACACAGATTCTAAATGCAAGGAGACAGTTTACAAAGTTGGAGATAGAGCTTATCTTCGAGTATCTCCACTTCGGGGAACAAAGCGTTTTGGTGTTAAAGGAAAGTTCGCGCCACGATTTGTCGGACCATACCGAGTATTGGAACGTATGGGAGAAGTGGCCTACAAGTTGGAATTGCCTGAAGGATTGTCAGGAGTTCATGATGTGTTCCACATTTCTCAGTTGAAGAAGTGCCACGCGGAGATGGCTGACATACCCTTGAGAGACACAGTGCCATTGGAAGCAATTCAGCTGGATAACGATTTGACCTATGAGGAGAAACCTGTTAAGATTCTCGAGTTTGTCAGCCGAGTCACCCGCAGCAAGGTTATTAAGTTTTGTAAGGTTCAATGGAGCCATCACACGGAGGATGAAGCCACCTAGGAGCGAGAGGAAGATTTGCTCAAGGACCACCCTCACCTATTTTCTAGCCAACCCGAATCTCGAGGGCGAGATTCATCTTAAGGTGGGTAGGTTTGTAACATCCCAAATTTTCAATTTGGAATGTTATACATTAGACCATCATTGCATATCATAATTTTTTTCCTTTTGGTTTGATCCTAGAAATTCCACGCAACTCAAGGACCCACGGAGAGAGTTGGGGATTTCGTTATTTTCATATTTGAGTTCTCTCAAATTTTGCGAATAGGATCATTTGATTTTAATTATTTTATCATCAATTATTTTTATTACAAAGATATGAGAGAGGGAATAAAATGACTTTCCCAAAATAAATAAATATTTAGGATTTAATAATAAAATCAAATAAGATTTTATTTCGGAGTTTTTCGGTATTTTATTTGAATTTAGGAAAAATGTGCGTTTTTCAAAATTGCATTTAGGTCCGAAATAAATGTTCACCTTGTGCGGCTTGATTTTAGAAGCCCGGGAAAGTTTATTTCAGGATTTTTGGAGTCGGTTTAGTATTTCTTTTATTTGTTTTTCTGCGCGGAATAATAAAAAAAACGCGAACCGACTTTGGGCCGTACCCGAGCGGGACTCTGCCCCGGGGCAGCCTTTAAATAGCCACCGCACGAGCTGCCCCAGCCCACCAGAGCTGCCGCAAACCCTAATCCTAGCCGCGCCTCGATCCACGCGCCCGCCGCCGCCGCCGACCTGCCTCACGAGGTAAAAAAAAGAAGAAAAAAAAGGGATTCGTGGTTTTATTTTTTTAGTTTCGGTTTTTTTAAATAGATCGTTTTTTGGTTTATTTATTTAGCGAGCGTTCGTCCGTTCGTTCGTTCTAGCGAACGTTCGTCGTTTTTCTTTTTCTCGGATTAAATCCGTGATTTTTCTGATCGCGATTCCTGATCCGATTTTCGTTTTAGTATAACTTTTCGCTCGTTTATCAGAATCAGGCGATTCAAGCGCCTGGAGTTTCGTCTCAAAACCCTCTATCCGTTTAACCAACTTAAACAAGTTTTTTCCACTGTAAAAATTGCCCTAGATCCAGAATAGTAAATGAAGTCTGTTTCTTTTGCCGTTTGACTTTGCTTCGTTTGATTTGATTCTTTTTTTGCAAACTGGAGTTCTTAAGTTGAACCTTCTGGTTAGATCTCTTATTTGAGTTTTACCCGTGCATTAGATGAATACTTATTTTAGGCTTGTTTATTTGTCTGCGATAGAATAACCGGAGTGCGCTGCTTGTTACTTCGAATGTCTAGGTTTCGCGGATCATCAGCAAGGCAAGTTCACACTTTGATCATACCTCTTACTACCCAGTTTTATTTGCATTAGATCAATCCTCAAACATTGCATGATTAGGATCTAATTAAATTGTGGGATGGGAAGTAGTTGAGGTAGTACCTATTATCTGTTTATCATCAAACCCTTGGGAGTTACTATTACGTTATGCTTACATTGCCATGCTATGCTCGTAGACGTGGATTGGGTTTTGAGAGTATCCATGACAGCTGTGAGATAGTTAATTAATGGTTTACTTAAGGTGGCAACTTAAACACACATCTGGGTGGATTGAGGCACCTGGGTATTCCCGACTTGCCTGTCTAGGCACCGGGGTAGACCAGGATTTCCTGTTTTTCTTATGGACCGCCACCCAGGCTCAAAGGGATCATGAGATTATTCATACTATAAACTTCCGTGTGCAGCCACAAGCTACTATGGGCTCTAGCATAGTTGATTAAGTCGTGCAAACTCTTACAGGGTAGACTAGCAGATGTAGGGGAAAGTATGTGTAACAGTCTGTCCATCGTAAGGTGCTAGCGCTTCTTAAAGACTATGTCTCGGTCATCCGTTTCTCAAACACCATGTAGTGCGAGAAACCAAACGAAGGCGATTGAGTCTTGTGGGGAAAAGTGCGCAAACCTCTGCAGAGTGTCTAAACTAATCATGGTTAGCCGTGTCCCCGGTTATGGACGGCTTGAGTATCAGTACTTGGATTATCATGTGAATATCAACATGTTACTCTAAAAATTAATTTTGTTGGGTTTAATAATGATGCTTAATTGGGATTGAGAATGCTGTCAACCATTCTCAATGTTTAACAACTACCATGATAGTTAAATAAAATTTATTCCTTTGCAGTAGGGAAAAATTGGCTTTTCGCAAAACTGTAACCATAGAGCTTTCCACCAGCCAAATATGCATATAGTATAGTTGTTTCATTCCATTACTCTCTATGTGTTATTTTGCCAGCATATTCAATGTGCTGACCCATTTCGGGCTGCAATGTTATGTTGCAGACTTTTCAGATGATGATTAAGGAGTTTTAAGTCGTGGTCCTATACTTAGTGATGCCGTTGGAGTTGATGGACTCACTTATCTTCCAAGCCTTCCGCTGTTATAGTTATTAGATGGCCTTAAGCCATATTTATTGTAATAAGTTCTCTATTGAGACACTCGATGTAATAAGTGTGTGATTGCTACTCTGTTATAAATCCTCCGAGTACTATGTGGTGTCAGCATTACTGATCCAGGGATGACACCTGAGCACAGAGATCAGACTGTTTGAGGTCTGGTCGCTACATGTTTCTGCTGTCTCAGCTCGGCGGGTCAGGAGTGTTTTCTCATTCTCCCAAGTTTTCTCTCTGGCAGCAAAGCTGGTCTTCAAAGTCTCCTTTTCAGAAAGGCTCATTTGCAATTTGGAAGTGGAAGATTTGATTTCTGACTCCTGACTTGCTAGCCGGGTCTTTGCAATAATCAATTGGGATGTCAGTTCAGACAATGCATTCTGTGAAACATTCAGATAAGTCAAGATTTGGTTTTAAATTCCAGTATCCAAATTCAAAATTCGAAGTCCCAAGTACTTTACGAATAAACCACTTGGCACTTGGGGGCTAATGTATGCCAAATCAATTTTTTGCGACTCTACCAATATATTTGAAGTCCCAAGTCCTTTACAAAGTAACAACAATTGGCACTTGGGGGCTAATGTACACAGTTCAGCAAGTTTTTCAAGGTTAAGCCAGAGTGTTAAAATACTTTAAAGACAACGTTAAATTTTAAAGTACCGATTCATTAATGATCAAAATGAACCGGTCCTTGTGGACTATGGGTGAAGTTTTGTTCTCTCAGTACAAGGCAAAGCTTCAGAGATAAAAGTTTCGGCTTATATTCTAAGTCTACAGGTCATTTTGTTTCTCTTATAATCTGAAGACTTGGGGGCTGAAGGAATATTGGTAAACCGGAAATAACATACCTCATACTTCAACTGAAGCTGCTTGACCATCTCAATCTCAGACTCATGACTGGAGTGTACATGACTGAGATAGCTGGATAAGATATCACTGGCATTGACACGGTCATAGTTGGCGATATCAAAGCAAACCTTCTGCCGCTCCAATGCTTCTTGCTTTGCTATGCACCGAGCCAACACCGTTGGATTCCCCGTCTCAACAAAGCGGCTCCTAGTAATTTGAACATCTGGAGCATGTGGAGACCGCGGGTCAGTTGAGCTTGACGGTCCGACTGTGGAAGAATTCATGGTAGCTTGGTCAAGGGACGGCTCCGAAGGATTCACTTCATGGATAAATAAGTGGGTCTTTTGTGGCGGCAGTTAATGGAGAAGGCGGCCTAGCCGGCTCAGACATTGGTACTGGCGGGTCTTCCACCGGCTTTGTTACCTTCGCTTTCTTGGATCTGGCCTGGCCACTAATATATATATATATATATATATATATATATATATATATTACAAAACAGTCAACATCAAGATACAATTGAACAGCCCGGAAGAAAAGAGGATTTTTTGATTACCCAGGGGCAGTCTTGAAAGCCGGGAATTGTGTTTGTGAAGAGTCGCCTGAAGAACGAGACGCCTGAAAAGGTAAAAGAAAGGAGATAAAAGGAATACAATGAGCAGGATTCATTAAAACAAGTTAAAGACAGTAAAAGTAAACCTCGTTCGGGCATTTCCGAGGGGTCTGTTGAAGGTCAACAGCGATTCATTAAAACAAGTTAAAGACAGTAAAAGTAAACCTCGTTCGGGCGTTTCCGAGGGGTCTGTTGAAGGTCAACAGCCGGTTCATCATCAGTCTTAGCTTCATAGCGGTTTTCGTGATGCTGCTTTTTCAAATGAAAGTTGGGATCCAAGTGAGCTAAAGGGTTAGAAATCCTTACTTTACGGATCACTCGTCAAACTTTGTTTCTTGATAAGGGCTCTGAGTCGGAGGAAATGATAGTTACGTCTGCTACCCCGGCCTGACTGGTCCCAGTGTCATCCTGGTAAGGATCAGTGTCAATAAGATTGTTAAAAAATTGGCCAATGGAATCAAGGGCTACCTCTGAGTCAGACGTATCATCAAGCTTCATTAAATCTTCAGCAGTAGTTTTCTTCTTTTTCTATGATTTCCGGGTCGTCTTCTTGGTGTTCATAGCGGTGGCTTTCGCCTTCTTGGCAGCTTCATGGTCATATTTCACCTTCCAGAAGTCAGAATTGGCCTGTAAAGACAACAAGAAAGATCAGTATTAAGTACTAATAGCTGGGCAAAAAAAAACAAAGAAAAAGAGATCAGAATGTACTTAC
The DNA here is from genome assembly GCF_018294505.1 of Triticum aestivum. Lineage (NCBI taxonomy): Eukaryota > Viridiplantae > Streptophyta > Magnoliopsida > Poales > Poaceae > Triticum > Triticum aestivum. The sequence goes on along the minus strand of NC_057806.1, from coordinate 507,839,260 downwards.
TTCTGGCACCGGATTAATCTTGCAGAAGGGATTTAACCCAACAATACTGCAATCTTCGTACTTCCCATTTACCAAAAGGGTTGACATCGAAACAATGTTTTCTTCGGTGAGTTCAACTGGGCTGTGACGAAGAGGGTTGTCGGTGTACTAGAGTAGGGGTACCCTAGTATCCCGAACTCGTGCACGGGCAGTTGCAGCACCCCGCGGCAAGGCTTGCCGGGTGACTGCCATGACCCTCCGTGGTTCCCTTGAAGACCATTCAAGAACAAAGTACACAAACCAAGGCCCCGGCAAGAGGAGCTTGCCGGGAGGGCCAACCAAGGCCCCGGCAAGAGGAGCTTGTCGGGAAGGCCAACCAAGGCCCCGACAAGAGGATCTTGCCGGGAAGAGACAAGACCCCGGCAAGAGGAGCTTGCCGGGAAGGCCACTCAAGGCATACCAAGAAAGCTTGCCGCGACGCGCCCTGCGTCCTGGCAAGATCCGGTGAGTGACAAGCTTCCGGACGCAACAAGACGACGGCCGCGGCAAGGAGCTTACCGCGGGAAACCCCCACTTCGTGCTTGCGCTCCAGCACACCTGCTAACGTGTCGCTCTAGGACTCTCCCAAGCACACGTGGCAGGAGGTCGTGCATCTAGGGGTACGTGGTGGCAAGCGGAGATGAAGAGAAGCCCGTCGTGGCAAAGGGTGGCGCTCCTAACGGTCATCTTTTGCACTGTTTAGGAGACTCAGACAGGCATTTAATGCCCTTGTCCCCTGCCGTTAGAGTTAGGTAGGGTGCACTGTATCCATAGTAGCGGTAGCTGCACCTACCGCATCCTTTTCCATTTTTACCCTTCTAGTCTATGTTGCCACCTGTGGGTGACCCCTTGAGAGTATAAAAGGAGGCCCAAGCGCAACGTAGAAGGGGTTTTTTGGGCGGCCAGTTCGGCTCATTCAAAACACCAAAAAACACTCCCACGCTCAGTCGGGCAGCGTCCATCGCTCCTGAGCAAGAATTCAATACACACAAACAAGCAACAGTAGGGTTTTACGCATCCGTGCAACCCGAAGCTGGGTAAAACCGCATGCGTGTACTGCCTCGATCCGCTCTTTGTGCGACCTCCGCCCTCACCGAACCAAAAGGGGTTCGGTCCGCCGATCCCCATAGGTGTTCGTGGATCAGTTTCCCCGACAAGGGTTGTCTGGGCTTTCGTCATATTCATACATCTATTTAGATCGACGACTTAATGGAATAACCCGCCATGAGATCCAGCAACGGGTCAGATCTACTCTGGTTAAACCATTACCCAATAAGCCATTGTTTCTTCTAATGGAGGGAAAAAACTTCCTACGTTCAGCGATGGTAAGCTTATTCGGAAGGGTGAACTTGGAGTCAAGACAACTAGGGCGATAACCCGGCAGAGGCTTTTCATTTGCTGGAGAAGTATCCTGACAATAAAACCAAGTTTGGTTCCAGTCCTTTGGATGGCTCGGTAAGACGATGAGAGGAAAAACAGCACCCTGACGGCGCTGAATCGATATGCCTCCAAGTTCTAAGATAGAATCATTGGTGCATTCATTCTGACGATTTAGATAAAAATACTATCTAAACAGCTCTACGGTGGGCTCTTGCTGAAGATATGCCTCATAGAGCACTTGGAAGTTACAAATGTTGGAAATAGAATTGGGTCCAAGGTCCTGAGGATGGAGTTTGAAAAAATGAAGGACCTCTCTAAAGAATTTTGAACCGGGCGGTGAAAAGCCACGGTTCATGTGGTGAGTGAAGATAATCACTTCTCCGTCCTTTGGATTGGGACGTTCTTCCTCCGGGTCAGGAGAACGATAAGACCTGACATTCTTTGAAGGCAGAAACCCAATGATGAAGAACTCTTTTAACCGTTCTTCAGTTATGGATGAAGGGACCCAGTTACAGACGGTGGGTGACTTCGATGGCATGATGTGCAACAAACTGAAAAACAAAGAATAATATGCCGGTTCAGTCTACGGTCAATTATAAAGCAAGTAATGGCGGTTTAACTAAGGGCTAATGACATATAGGGAAAAGAAAGCCAGGGTGGTAAGCCGCCATGACTACAGATTTTTTTCAGAAGGCAGATTCAGTTAAGTGTTGGCATAAACAAGTTTCACCAAGTTATCATTATCATTTTGGATCAAAAGGTTGTACAGATGAGTTCGTCGACTATAAAGAAGCATCTATACAGATAAAAGGGATCTACTAATATCAATAATGATTGCCAAACAGCTACCGCATGAGTTATATCTCTTTTTTGGATCAAAAGAAGTTGCGGAGAAGATCTACAAGATGATCCATGGCGAACAGGTGAAGAACACTGAAGAACTCGCATACCTAAACAGATCTAGGTGCGTGAGAGAGAAGAAAACTTACAAAATGCAAGCCTGCCGCGAAGAGTAGCCGCGTTCTCCGGACGGACTCAGGGTGATGCAGCGACCAAGCTTGACGACGACGATGATAGTTGCAGCGACGGCGGAGCTCAAGCAGCGACGGAGGTTGCGAGAGGAAGAAGATGAGGAAGAAAGGAGAATGAGAAAGACCTAAGTTATGCCTATTTATAAGGGAATGCGTGAACAGGCGGTCACGAAAATCAAGGAGACCCAACAATGATTATCCAACTTAACAGACGCCTCGATTCCCGGAAGGCATTAAAAATGAAAGATCCGTTAGAAGATGATGTCATGAAAGTTTTTTGTGTTTCAAAAAGATGACGTCACGGTGGGTTAAAGAAGTTTCCAGATAGAGGATGGATTCTGCCTAAGTATTGAAGATTGACAAGGAACAAAGTTCAAAGTCAACCTAGGGCCTAATGTTTGGGATATTACTATCAGCTGAGACCCACACAGGAGGGGCCGGGTCAACCTTAATGGCGGGTTACATAAGAAGCCCAATATATATATAGTCAAGATGATAGTTTATTAGTAATATATAGAAAGCCCAAAGGCCTCGGACCGGCTTAAGGCCCATTATTGTAAACCACAATATGGGCGGCAAGACTTGTAAAGAAAGGCATGTAAAGGAAGTCACCGAGTCGGACACTATTATGAGCCGGCCGGGACTCTGTAAGCCACCAGACGTCAACCCGTGTATATAAGGGGACGACCCAGTGGCGGTTTAGGGGGAGAAACAACCAAGTCGATCACCAAGCCGGCGAGTTGAGCCTCTTGGAGATCGAAACCTCATCAATACCAATCCCAACTAGACGTAGGCTTTTACCTTCATCGTAAGGGGCCGAACTAGTATAAAACCCTCTCTCATGTCCTTTGTCCCGATTAACCCCTTTAAGCTTCCTAGTGCGACGGCCCTACGACTAAGTCCTTGCTCTAGGACATCTGCCGTGACAACTCCACGACAAGGGTCATATTTATTTCTAGCATTCAAGGATTTTTGTTTTAGCTTAGCTAACAATTTCTTAAGATCATATCTATCATTGCAAGCTAAAAAGTCTCTAGCGGTTTCTTCATCCAACCCTCAGGCACAACAGGCAATTCATATCTAGGGGGAGAATCTTCATCATCACTTTCATCAATATTATAAGTTTCAATAATTTCATTCTCTCTAACCCTAGCAAGTTGTTCATCAAGAAATTCACCTTATGGCACAGTATTATCAAGCAAAGAAGTAGTTTCATCATAAGCATCATGCAAAGCAGAAGTGGCATCATCAATAACATGCGACATATCAGAATCAATAGCAGGAGTAGGTGTCGCAAATTTACTCATAACAGAAGGTGAATCAAGTGCAGAGCTAGATGGCAGTTCCTTACCTGCCCTCGTAGTTGAGTGGATGTTCGAAGGCTATGTGTTGGAGCTCTTAGTGACTTGCCGGAGTACCCAACATGCTCGAAGGCTATGTGTTGGTTCGATGTTCGGTGTCGTATGTATCTGACAGGGCTTGTCGATCAATTCATCAAGGACGGTTATATGTTCTGTGACGGGCTTGCTTTTCTTGTCAATTTGCTTGTGATCGGATGCCTCGTAATAGTGCATCTATTTTTCCCGTCCGGTGGGCTGCTTAAAGGCAGGGGGTCCCCACTGGGCTATTGATAAGCCACAAGTATAGGGGATCGCAATAGTTTTCGAGGGTAGAGTAGTCAACCCAAATTTATTGATTCGACACAAGGGAGCTAAAGCATATTCTCAAGTATTAACAGTTGAGTTGTCAATTCAACCGCACCTAAAATACTTAATATCTGCAGCAAAATATTTAGTAGCAATGTAATATGGAAGTAACGGTAGAGGTGGCAATAGTAACAGTATTGGTTTTGTAATGATTGTAACAATGACAACGGAAAAGTAACTAAGCAAAGATAAATATGTGAAAAGCTCGTAGGCAATGGATCAGTGATGGATAATTATGTCGGATGCGATTCCTCATGCTACAGTTACAACATAGGGTGACACAGAACTAGCTCCAGTTCATCGATGTAATGTAGGCATGTATTCCGAATATAGTCATACATGCCTATGGAAAAGAACTTCCATGACATCTTTTCTCCTACCCTCCCGTGGCAGCAGGGCCCTATTGGAGACTAAGGGATATTAAGCCCTCCTTTTATAGAGTACCGGAGCAAAGCATTAAGACCTAGTGAATACATGAACTCCTCAAACTACGGTCATCACCGAGAGTGGTCCCGATTATTGTCACTTCAGATTTACCGGATCATAACACATAGTAGGTGACTATTGACTTGAAAGATAGGTTCAAGAACTCACATATATTCTGTCAGGACCCCGACTCAATGCCACATCGATCTAGCATGTAACACCTCATATCACTTTGCGGCCTCACGCACGGTATTCCCACGGGTGTCGCCTTACCTTTACCCGGGACCGTTTGCGCCTTTTGGCACACGTATATGACAGTGTCGCTAGCATCTATATGATAAAGAGCCCGGGCTGACATGGCTAGTCGTAAACCCAAAGTGGCACAGACTTACAGGGACAGGCATCCATGACCCAGCATCGAACGTGTCGGTCATCAGCGAGTGAATCCAGGCTGTAGCACTGGGCTAGCAGGACTCCGGTGAACCGGGCTGTAGCGGGCTAACAGAACTCCGGTATTCATCGCGTGACATTTCCCCGAAGGGACAGACACAGGAACGAAGAAGGACACATGCCGGCCAACCTAAGTGTTCCGGAGCAGTAGCAAGCTACCATGGCTCGGTGGAAACACTAGGAGACATTTCCCCGTAAGAGAGGCTACTAAAGATAAACAACTAGATGGTCAGATCCCACACATACCAAGCATTTCAATAACATACACACAATATGCTCGATATGTGCAAATACAACATGGCATCACAACATGACTCTACGACTCAAGTAATTTATTCAATAGGCTCCGAGGAGCGAGATATTACAAACAGGGGTCTCATGACCCAATAATCAGAGCATACAAGTCAAAGCACAAGCGGAAGCTATCATGTCTGAGTACAGACATCTATAAATGAAAAGGGCTGAGAAGCCTGACTATTTATCAGATCCTGCCGAGGGCACAAGATCGTAGCTGAGGTAACAAGCTAAACGTCGAAGTCCACGCGAAACTACTAGTGAGACCGAAGTCTCTCTGCAAAAACATAAAATAGGCAAACGTGAGTACAAATGTACTCAGCAAGACTTACATCAGAACTAACTACATATGCATCATTATCAACAAGGGGATGGTGGGGTTTAACTACAGCAAGCCAGCTTTGACTTGGTGGCTATCCTGAACTACGACTGCAAGTAACTCTTTTGAGGTGGCGCACACGAGTCCACATATTCACCATATCAATACACCACTATGGATCCACTTCCGTCTCCCTACGAGAACGCCATCCATAGCACTCACGCTTATCTTGCGTATTTTAGAGTATCCACTTTCGCTTGTCTATGAACTGATATAAGCAACCCAGAAGTCCTTTTCCGCGGACACGACTATTCGAATAGATGATGATAACCCTGCAGGGGTGTACTTCTTCATACATGTTTCCACCACTTAGCGTCTGCACACGACATGTGCTCGGCAGACTTCAAGCGAAAGCCGACGTGGGTGTAGACCACGACCTACCTAAACACTCAAGTCTCTAGTCCAGGTTTATCGCCTATTCGGGTTCCATCCATGAGGAGATCCGGCCGGAGTTTCGCTCACAGCCCCAAACGATGTGAACAGGGTTCCGTGACACCAAACGGGCGCCCGGTATACCCGGCCACGTGCCTACCGCATCACGGCCCACCCCTACGGTCAGCGCTGTCCACGGCCTCCAGCATACTACAAACACCAGAAACTACTTGCAACTCCTGGACAGAGGACTAGGGTGATTAAGAAGTCGAGCGGGGTCATATTTCAGGGCCCAATGTATGGTAGTAACTGAATCATGGATCACAAACACAGAAATCAGTTCCTGAGGACGGCTGCAATGAGACAACCCACCATGTACTCCTACATGGCCTCTCACCGCTACCTTTACCAAATCGTGTTCACACACTTAGCTCACACACAGTAGGACATGTTCACACGCCTCTGATTCATCCCCGATGAATCAGACCTGACTCAACTCTAAGCAGTAGCAGGCATGACAAACAAGCAAGAATGAGTAGGCACAACAGGGCTCAAACAACTCCTACTCATGCTAGTGGGTTTCATCTATTTACTGTGGCAATGACAGGTCATGCAAAGGATAAAGGGGTTCAGCTACCGCAGCAAGTAACAGTTGAATCGTTGTTGTCCTAATGCATTAAAGAGAGCAGGAGCGAGAGAGTAGGATTGTATCGGAATGAACAAGGGGGTTTTGCTTGCCTGGCACTTCTGAAGATAGCATTGAATCTTCATCAGTGTCAACGATCACATCACCGGTACAGCGTCTACCGAGGGGGAGCAACACCGGCAAACAGAAGGAAACACAATCAATGCAATGCACAATATGATGCATGCTATGACATGGCAACATGCTGGTGTTTTGAGCTAATGCATCTAGCAACAAGTTAAATGAAGTTGGTTTGAATAGAAGATTCAAATTCAAACTCCATATGTGATTATTCAAATGCCATTTAAATGATTTGTGCTAAACAGCAGTTATAAGTTGTTCTAACATGCATGAAAATGGTACAGATGGATTCCTTGAATTTTTCTGATAATTTTTCATATATAAATTATTTAATTTGGAGTTACGGTTAATTTTCTATGATTTATTGAAGTTTAGGGCATTTTCTGAAATTAATAAATCATTTCCTAATTTATTTTAATTCCAGAAAGGAATTATTGCGTCAGCATGACCTCATGCTGACCTCAGCAGGTCAACGGGCGGTCCAGGTCAAACCTGACTTGTGGGGTCCACACGTCAGTGACATGGGTTAAACAGGGGGGTTTAGTTTAGTTTAATTAAAGATTAGGGCACTAGGGTCCACATGTCGGTGTCAGCAGGGGGTAATTAGTTTAACTAATCCGATTAGTGTTAATCCTAATTTAGTTAGTGGCCAGAGGCCCACACGTCAGTGACCCAGGGTCAAACTCCCTGGTCGGCGGGGTCAACTCGCCGGCGTTTAGCCGCCGGCGAGGCTAAACGCGGCGGTGCAGGTGCGGGTTTTACGTACAGGGCACCGTTGGGGGCGCCGTTGGGCTCTATGGATAGCTAGGAGTGGGCCGCGGCGAGTGGTGCAGGAAGTTGGGTTCGGGGTCGCTGGAAAAGGCGCCGGCGACGTGTTTGGCGGCGGCCGGAGCTCGGCGAGGTCGGGGTTGGCGCTAGGGGGCACGGCAGGTCGCACGGGTGGGCGCGCTCGGCTCCTGGAAGGGTGCTGAGCACGTTGCCATGCTCGGAAGTTAGCTACGGTGGCTCTAGCACCGTCTGCATCATCGCCGGCGGCGAGGAACGGTCGGCTCCGACAGCAAGGGTGGTTAGAGGGCGCGGACGGCACGGAGAGAGAGGGGAAATGGACAGGGGCTCACGGTGAGTTCGAAGAGAAGGTCGGCGTGCTCGGGGAGGCGGTGGAGACGGCGAATCAACGACGGCGGTGGTCGGAGCCCGAGGTGGAAGACGACGGCGATGGCGATGTTCCAGGCCCTCCCGGCTTGCGTGGCTCATCGAAGATGAAGAAGACAACGTGGCGGAGCTTCTGGGCACGTCGGGTTTGCGTGGGGTGGCCGGTGGCCGCGAGGGAGCTCGTCGGTGGCGGCGGCTCCGTTCGGTCGTGGGAGGGAGAGAGAGCAGAGGGGGAATAGGGATGGAGGGAGAGCGAGAGGGGTTCCAGGGAGAGTGAGAGAGAGGCCAGGGGTGTCGTGGCGTCTCCAGGCGCATCGAGGAGGGAGGCAACCAGGCAGGAGGTGGCCAAGCGCGACGGCGGTGCTCGCCACCGAGCTGCTTCGTGCGCTGGCACGGGAAGAAGACAGGAGAAGGGGGGCCAGGTGGGCTGGGCCGCTGGGGGAGCTGGGCCAGGTAAGTGGCGCCAGGTAGGTGGCCCAGGTGGCCTTCTCTCCCTCTCTCTGTTTTTATTTACTGTTTTCTATTTTTGTTCTGTTTTATTTAATTGGCACTGAATTTTAATTCAAACAGAGTTTGAAAACAGTGCCAAAACTCCCCTGGATATTTTTAAGTCACTTAATGGACTTCTCCACATATAACAAAAATATCTCAGGTCATTTGAAAATATATTCATTATATATTATGAATATAACTCCAAATTCAAATAAAATATTGATTTAAAATCAGAGCCCAATAATTCCTTAGAAATGTCCCAAAATTTTGGTTTGATTTATAACTCTTGCCAAAATTGTCAGAGCTATTTCTAGGGCATTTTGGATTTACTGATTGCAATTTTAGGGTTTCTTGCCCCTCTTTTATTTAGGATTTTGAGGCTTCCAATTTCCCTCAGTTCAAATTTCAGAATTTAAACATGATGCACACATGAAGCTAGCCTAGAGCATTACCAGAAGCTAGGGATGTGACAACTCACCCCCACTAAACAAGAATCTCGTCTCGAGATTCAAGCGTAGGGTAGGATGAAGGGGAAACGTAAACTAGTACAATCTTCACGATCCAGGTTGCACTTCAAATGAACGTTGATTTGAACACCATCTTTGTCTTGTCGTCTTGCTCTGAGAACTCCAGCCAACATGACATGGAGGGAAGAAGGAGACTCTAGAAGGGTCGATCTTCTCGAAGATCGAACAACTCACGGAATGAGACATAGGACCATCTCTCGGGTTGAGACACGAGATACACATCAAGAGGGGTGGAAGGAAACGGATGACGAAGGTTCACTAGGTGGACAACAATTCCACACTTAAAAAGGTGGTAAACGATTGTCAATGTACCGAGGAGTTGAGTTGCCATGACACCGCAACGAGGCACCTTAGGGTAGGTGACTCGTAGAAATATCCAAGTGGCAAAAAGAATTACCTTTGATATAGAGATCATTGAGACTCTCTATATCAGCCTAAGGCAAATCACAGCAATCGACTGGCGGGGTCGGTAGAATAGCATACTCGGACTTGGATGATGTGGATTACCTTGTTGAAGACAACGTAATGGATGAATTTGCTTATCACCGGAAATGGATGGGACCCATGGTAGAATGGCACATTGGCGGTGCAAGCTGGGAACAAAATGCAAATGCTGGGAATGATTCTGGTAACTGGGGAAGGACCCAACCATAGAGAGTGAATTCACTGTTTGAAAGGATCATAGCATTGCCGAGGAAACTGAGAGCAAACCCAGTTAGTGCTGATGATAACACCTAGCGCTTGTGCGTGCTCTCAAGAACTTGAGCAATTCCATAATCATCAAGGTTTTATCAACAACCACGTCAAGGGTGCTGACAACACAACATACTACTATGATGAATAGCGATGGACGATGCAGATGCAAAGGAGGATAACACTTTCTCAGATTTCATCTTAGCGAGGCCAAGGAAATAAAATCTGGATGATCGACTGAGAGACATTTAGCACTCCGCTTCTAATGTTCTTCTTGATGTGCTAGTGTAACCCATTCATAGATTTGGTTTGATATCTAGAACATCAAGTAAAGGTCGGACTTCGGGAGCAATAGAATCCATAAGGAACAGTTACGGAGGTGAATCCTACGAAATCCTTATGGGGAGGTGGCCAACTTCCTCAAACAAGATACTACAATAATAGGTCTTTCGGCTAGGTGTGTTGGCCACGACATCCACTTTACCGGTTATCGAGGGACCAATATTATAGTTCTTGGGAAATATTCCAACCATCATATCTGCCTGAGACTCAGATCTGGTTGGTGTCAGGATATTCCAGACTCATCGAGTCTAGGAAGAAAAATGAAAGTTTGCAACACAAATCGACGAGATGACGTTGCGAGATTCTCAGGAAATGAACTACGATAGCAAGCTCCAAAACATGAGCTGGTTCTGCTACACATGTGTGAACACGCTGCCCTAGACAAACATGATCACATGGTAGTCTTACAATAAAACACTACCGAGTTCTGGTTGGGAACCATCAGCGAGGATATCGAAGTTCTTTCATAAGTCCGGATTAGCTCTTATGAAGATACTCCTTCTCCTTGAACAAATCAGTCGGTGGCTTGGTGTGCTAGGATACACATATGGAATGAAGATGATCAGTCTATCAAACCACAGAATACTTCGCACGTGCATAACTGACTTGGGATGGTTCCAGAGGAGGCAAAAACATGCTTTCTCGAATTCACGGCGGCAACTTACATCAAATGCACGTGAATCAAAGGAAGTCACTTCTTTCATCCAAACATATACTTCATGAATGGGGCATGAAGAAAATGCTTTCAAAAGTTTCCAACACTAACTTAATGTTCAACAACATCATGGAGGAGATAAGAATGTTGTCAATGGGCTCAACAACAACTCATCGGAATTTCCATATCACTGGACTTCCACCATCGTGTGAACACGGTGATAGCATTGGTCAGCCCCAAAAGATATAATGGTGTATGCTCGAGGGATCAACCACGAGTAAGACAACATTACGAACATCGTTGGTTCTGACTTGATTTGACGATAGCCCACACTCAAATCAAAGGATTGATAAGACAATAGGTCCAGCAACTGATCACAGGGACCAATCGATGAAGATATCATCTTTCTTCAACACACTCTACACAAGAATATCCCTTAACATGAACTAAGTCGGACAAGCTTTTATCTTCCAACTCTCCAAGTTGTTGTTTAGCTTATCCAACTAGCTCAGGGTATCCAACACGGATTCTTGGAGAAGGGGTGGTTTACAGGAATAAACCAACTTGATCACGAACTCAACATAGCGGTCAGGTGACAACCTGGTAATACTTCCGAGAAGATCTTCGGAAATCACGTACCACCGATATGTTACTAAGCTCGAGAACAATCTTGCTTTTCAGGGCAAGATGATATGATCAAATGAGCGAGGACTTGACAAAATCCTACTCATCAATCAAAGAGTGCACCAGGAAATAAGGACTAGGTAGCACGATCAATCTTAGAATGGTGATTCAATAACCAACATACTAAGAATAAGATTATTGTCCATTAACTACCAAGCAATGGGGTTGCTAGGAGTATTGAGTTCACACATCATGATTCACTTGTCGGCACTCCGGCTGCAACAACGCGGAACCGAGGAACAAAAAAGGGATGGCGAGAAGTATCACTACGTCAAAATTCATGAGAGTTGGTGCAGTTCTCATGACAATTCTGACATAAAGGGGGTAATACTCCAAGGTAGAACAAAACCAAAAGCTGGATTGGCATTTGATCTACGGGATACAACTACTTTGACCCAATCCTGGATATGGATGAGGTACTGGAGTTTGTTTCTCCTAGTCATTCTGCGATAGAATGGCTTGACGGACCACAAGAGTAATAGACATCGATAAACGAACGCACGCATACTCTTGACTATCAATTGATAGACGAGGGTCAGAATGCAACTAAAGAGAACAACTCAAAGGAACATACAATTTTCTGAGTTGTGGATGCATGGACTAGCATGTCGAACGAATTCAGCATATTTCTTCCGGATAACCCATGCAGAAAGGTAGAACTGGCAGAGTCACAATATAGAATCGAGAACCCATCAAGAGCACTCTGGTTGTGATCGTTCAGTTCAACGAGGGACTTCTGCCATAAGTAGTTCATGGTATTTGGAAGAAGAAGATACCACGGACTTTAAGGACTATCGCAAAGGTTACTAATAACCTAAGGGAGCTAGCAATTACTATCAACATGATGTAAGTGGAGTGAATATCGGGTTCAAGAACCCAGGAACAGAATACCTATTACTAAGTAGCATCACGGGATGCTTTCGAGAATGATGGCCAGAATCATCACACTGGGAACATAATTCATGGCTAAATTACTAGATGATCCCCTAAGACACCTAGGGTCATAATAATATCTCCAACATATATGTCAAGGTAACGGAGTACCTCAACTCTCTGATTAGTGTGGTTAATCTGGCCCATGGGAACATTGAAATGGGAAGAAAGGATTTGCAATTACATCAGACTACTTAGAAACCTGGGATGACTAGGACAGCATAACGGCTGTAAATGCTCAGAAAAGATTTGAGACATTCACAAAAATGGTGGCATAACCACTCAGAAGCACAATATCAAGGTTTCGAGATCAACAATTAACATACGGAAGATAGTAGGAACTGAACTGGGGCTTGAATCAACAATCTTATAAGTCTATGGATTAGTAACACGTGATCCTGATAGAAAGAAGAGATAGCCTAGTTCTTAATCCCCGTAGAAGAGAAGATGATGACTCAGATCAGAAGGCCATGAGATATAAGGAGTAAAAAGAGCCTTACGTTCCATCCCACAATCAATTCCCTTATATAACTAAAGAATTTCTAGACTCAACTTCGACCAGTTTGGCTTGGAAATCCTACAGGCAGTCAAGCTCTGATACCAACGCTGTCAGGACCCCGACTCAATCCCACATCGATCTAGCATGTAACACCTCATATCACTTTGCGGCCTCACGCACGGTATTCCCACGGGTGTCGCCTTACCTTTACCCGGGACCGTTTGCGCCTTTTGGCACACGTATATGACAGTGTCGCTAGCATCTATATGATAAAGAGCCCGGGCTGACATGGCTAGTCGTAAACCCAAAGTGGCACAGACTTACAGGGACAGGCATCCATGACCCAGCATCGAACGTGTCGGTCATCAGCGAGTGAATCCAGGCTGTAGCACTGGGCTAGCAGGACTCCGGTGAACCGGGCTGTAGCGGGCTAACAGAACTCCGGTATTCATCGCGTGACATTTCCCCGAAGGGACAGACACAGGAACGAAGAAGGACACATGCCGGCCAGCCTAAGTGTTCCGGAGCAGTAGCAAGCTACCATGGCTCGGTCGAAACACTAGGAGACATTTCCCCGTAAGAGAGGCTACTAAAGATAAACAACTAGATGGTCAGATCCCACACATACCAAGCATTTCAATAACATACACACAATATGCTTGATATGTGCAAATACAACATGGCATCACAACATGACTCTACGACTCAAGTAATTTATTCAATAGGCTCCGAGGAGCGAGATATTACAAACAGGGGTCTCATGACCCAACAATCAGAGCATACAAGTCAAAGCACAAGCGGAAGCTATCATGTCTGAGTACAGACATCTATAAATGAAAAGGGCTGAGAAGCCTGACTATTTATCAGATCCTGCCGAGGGCACAAGATCGTAGCTGAGGTAACAAGCTAAACGTCGAAGTCCACGCGAAACTACTAGTGAGACCGAAGTCTCTCTGCAAAAACATAAAATAGGCAAACGTGAGTACAAATGTACTCAGCAAGACTTACATCAGAACTAACTACATATGCATCATTATCAACAAGGGGATGGTGGGGTTTAACTGCAGCAAGCCAGCTTTGACTCGGTGGCTATCCTGAACTACGACTGCAAGTAACTCTTTTGAGGTGGCGCACACGAGTCCACATATTCACCATATCAATACACCACTATGGATCCACTTCCGTCTCCCTACGAGAACGCCATCCATAGCACTCACGCTTATCTTGCGTATTTTAGAGTATCCACTTTCGCTTGTCTATGAACTGATATAAGCAACCCAGAAGTCCTTTTCCGCGGACACGGCTATTCGAATAGATGATGATAACCCTGCAGGGGTGTACTTCTTCATACATGTTTGCACCACTTAGCGTCTGCACACGACATGTGCTCGGCAGACTTCAAGCGAAAGCCGACGTGGGTGTAGACCATGACCTACCTAAACACTCAAGTCTCTAGTCCAGGTTTATCGCCTATTCGGGTTCCATCCATGAGGAGATCCGGCCGGAGTTTCGCTCACAGCCCCAAACGATGTGAACAGGGTTCCATGACACCAAACGGGCGCCCGGTATACCCGGCCACGTGCCTACCGCATCACAGCCCACCCCTACGGTCAGCGCTGTCCACGGCCTCCAGCATACTACAAACACCAGAAACTACTTGCAACTCCTGGACAGAGGACTAGGGTGATTAAGAAGTCGAGCGGGGTCATATTTCAGGGCCCAATGTATGGTAGTAACTGAATCATGGATCACAAACACAGAAATCAGTTCCTGAGGACGGCTGCAATGAGACAACCCACCATGTACTCCTACATGGCCTCTCACCGCTACCTTTACCAAATCGTGTTCACACACCTAGCTCACACACAGTAGGACATGTTCACACGCCTCTGATTCATCCTCGATGAATCAGACCTGACTCAACTCTAAGCAGTAGCAGGCATGACAAACAAGCAAGAATGAGTAGGCACAACAGGGCTCAAACAACTCCTACTCATGCTAGTGGGTTTCATCTATTTACTGTGGCAATGACAGGTCATGCAAAGGATAAATGGGTTCAGCTACCGCAGCAAGTAACAGTTGAATCGTTGTTGTCCTAATGCATTAAAGAGAGCAGGAGCGAGAGAGTAGGATTGTATCGGAATGAACAAGGGGGTTTTGCTTGCCTGACACTTCTGAAGATAGCATTGAATCTTCATCAGTGTCAACGATCACATCACCGGTACAGCGTCTACCGAGGGGGAGCAACACCGGCAAACAGAAGGAAACACAATCAATGCAATGCACAATATGATGCATGCTATGACATGGCAACATGCTGGTGTTTTGAGCTAATGCATCTAGCAACAAGTTAAATGAAGTTGGTTTGAATACAAGATTCAAATTCAAACTCCATATGTGATTATTCAAATGCCATTTAAATGATTTGTGCTAAACAGCAGTTATAAGTTGTTCTAACATGCATGAAAATGGTACAGATGGATTCCTTGAATTTTTCTGATAATTTTTCATATATAAATTATTTAATTTGGAGTTACGGTTAATTTTCTATGATTTATTGAAGTTTAGGGCATTTTCTGAAATTAATAAATCATTTCCTAATTTATTTTAATTCCAGAAAGGAATTATTGCGTCAGCATGACCTCATGCTGACCTCAGCAGGTCAACGGGCGGTCCAGGTCAAACCTGACGTGTGGGGTCCACACGTCAGTGACATGGGTTAAACAGGGGGGTTCAGTTTAGTTTAATTAAAGATTAGGGCACTAGGGTCCACATGTCAGTGTCAGCAGGGGGTAATTAGTTTAACTAATCCGATTAGTGTTAATCCTAATTTAGTTAGTGGCCAGAGGCCCACACGTCAGTGACCCAGGGTCAAACTCCCTGGTCGGCGGGGTCAACTCGCCGGCGTTTAGCCGCCGGCGAGGCTAAACGCGGCAGTGCAGGTGCGGGTTTTACGTACAGGGCACCGTTCGGGGCGCCGTTGGGCTCTATGGATAGCTGGGAGTGGGCCGCGGCGAGTGGTGCAGGTAGTTGGGTTCGGGGTCGCCGGAAAAGGCGCCGGCGACGTGTTTGGCGGCGGCCGGAGCTCGGCGAGGTCGGGGTTGGCGCTAGGGGGCACGGCAGGTCGCACGGGTGGGCGCGCTCGGCTCCTGGAAGGGTGCTGAGCACGTTGCCATGCTCGGAAGTTAGCTACGGTGGCTCTAGCACCGTCTGCATCATCGCCGGCAGCGAGGAACGGTCAGCTCCGACAGCCAGGGTGGTTAGAGGGCGCGGACGGCACGGAGAGAGAGGGGAAATGGACAGGGGCTCACGGTGAGTTCGAAGAGAAGGTCGGCGTGCTCGGGGAGGCGGTGGAGACGGCGAATCAACGGCGGCGGTGGTCGGAGCCCGAGGTGGAAGACGATGGCGATGGCGATGTTCCGGGCCCTCCCGGCTTGCGTGGCTCATCGAAGATGAAGAAGACAACGTGGCGGAGCTTCTGGGCGCGTCGGGTTTGCGTGGGGTGGCCGGTGGCCGCGAGGGAGCTCGTCGGTGGCGGCGGCTCCGTTCGGTCGCGGGAGGGAGAGAGAGCAGAGGGGGAATAGGGACGGAGGGAGAGCGAGAGGGGTTCCAGGGAGAGTGAGAGAGAGGCCAGGGGTGTCGTGGCGTCTCCAGGCGCATCGAGGAGGGAGGCAACCAGGCAGGAGGTGGCCAAGCGCGACGGCGGTGCTCGCCACCGAGCTGCTTCGTGCGCTGGCACGGGAAGAAGACAGGAGAAGGGGGGCCAGGTGGGCTGGGCCGCTGGGGGAGCTGGGCCAGGTAAGTGGCGCCAGGTAGGTGGCCCAGGTGGCCTTCTCTCCCTCTCTCTGTTTTTATTTACTGTTTTCTATTTTTGTTCTGTTTTATTTAATTGGCACTGAATTTTAATTCAAACAGAGTTTGAAAACAGTGCCAAAACTCCCCTGGATATTTTTAAGTCACTTAATGGACTTCTCCACATATAACAAAAATATCTCAGGTCATTTGAAAATATATTCATTATATATTATGAATATAACTCCAAATTCAAATAAAATATTGATTTAAAATCAGAGCCCAATAATTCCTTAGAAATGTCCCAAAATTTTGGTTTGATTTATAACTCTTGCCAAAATTGTCAGAGCTATTTCTAGGGCATTTTGGATTTACTGATTGCAATTTTAGGGTTTCTTGCCCCTCTTTTATTTAGGATTTTGAGGCTTCCAATTTCCCTCAGTTCAAATTTCAGAATTTAAACATGATGCACACATGAAGCTAGCCTAGAGCATTACCAGAAGCTAGGGATGTGACAACTCACCCCCACTAAACAAGAATCTCGTCTCGAGATTCAAGCGTAGGGTAGGATGAAGGGGAAACGTAAACTAGTACAATCTTCACGATCCAGGTTGCACTTCAAATGAACGTTGATTTGAACACCATCTTTGTCTTGTCGTCTTGCTCTGAGAACTCCAGCCAACATGACATGGAGGGAAGAAGGAGACTCTAGAAGGGTCGATCTTCTCGAAGATCGAACAACTCACGGAATGAGACATAGGACCATCTCTCGGGTTGAGACACGAGATACACATCAAGAGGGGTGGAAGGAAACGGATGACGAAGGTTCACTAGGTGGACAACAATTCCACACTTAAAAAGGTGGTAAACGATTGTCAATGTACCGAGGAGTTGAGTTGCCATGACACCGCAACGAGGCACCTTAGGGTAGGTGACTCGTAGAAATATCCAAGTGGCAAAAAGAATTACCTTTGATATAGAGATCATTGAGACTCTCTATATCAGCCTAAGGCAAATCACAGCAATCGACTGGCGGGGTCGGTAGAATAGCATACTCGGACTTGGATGATGTGGATTACCTTGTTGAAGACAACGTAATGGATGAATTTGCTTATCACCGGAAATGGATGGGACCCATGGTAGAATGGCACATTGGCAGTGCAAGCTGGGAACAAAATGCAAATGCTGGGAATGATTCTGGTAACTGGGGAAGGACCCAACCATAGAGAGTGAATTCACTGTTTGAAAGGATCATAGCATTGCCGAGGAAACTGAGAGCAAACCCAGTTAGTGCTGATGATAACACTGAGAGCAAACTGGTAACTGGGGAAGGACCCAACCATAGAGAGTTGGAGTTGAGGTCGGTGGAGCATCAGGGGGCCCACGAGACAGGAGGCACGCCCGCACCCTCGTGGACAGGGTGTGGCCCCCCTAGTGTTGATTCTTTCACAAGTATTTTTTATAAATTCCAAAAATATTCTCCGTGAAGTTTCAGGTCATTCCGAGAACTTTTATTTCTGCACAAAAATAACACCATGGCAATTCTGCTGAAAACAGCGTCGGCCCGGGTTAGTTCCATTCAAATCATGCAAGTTAGAGTCCAAAACAAGGTCAAAAGTTTTTGGAAAAGTAGATATGATGGAGACGTATCAGTTGTCTGGGCTTTCCATGCGCTTTCCATCACTTAGTACTTCTATACTATGAGTGCCAATTCTGTGAAGTGTTGTATGTGGCGGTGGTTGAGGGCGTTAAGAATTCCCTCGTCCGTATAGTTACGACAAAAAACAGAAACCGTGTCGTCGTCGTAGCAATCTTTAATCCTGTTTTTAACAAGGAGAAATCTGACCTAGAAGTGATGGACCGTTTCCTCAGGTTGCTGCTGTATATACATTAGGTCACATATTTCTGGAGGGCCTGAATTACTTGGGGAATATAGATTGTGGTGGGTGGGCAGGTTAAAATCCGAATCCTAGCCCATGATTGAATTCGCAGCTTGAAGGATCACCAAGGTCACCAGTTCAGGATCAGGAAGGTCCTAGTGACTTCCAGGATCAATGCTTGATCCTACGTTCGGAGGACATGAGGTCTCTTCGCGAGGATGGGTATCCGGCTCGCAGGGCTTGGAAAATCCGAACATAGTTGGTTCTTAACTTAGGGGAAGAAGTGTTCTCAGCTCATTCGTCAACGACCGCTACCAGATGGGTGATCAGTGGGGACTTTATCTCCATTTCATTGGGTTTAAGCCCAATCCGATCATAGTCTGTTGCGACCACCAGGGCGGCGATGTGATCTAGTAGATCATTCAAGGACAAGACATCTGCCGGATACACCTTTTTGGAGTGTTCGAGGCTGATGCAGAGATGATGTTTGGCAATTGTGGGGGTTTCCATTGGCTTAATGGCCGAGCGGGCTCCCGTGGTAAAACTGCCGAGCTGGAGGACCTGACCTAGAGTTAGGGTCCTTCCAGAAGTGATATTGTCATTGATGACAAGGCGATCCATCGATCCTTCTGTTGAAAACACAATGGAACTCTCAATGAAAGCACCAATGTCGGTGTCAAAACTGGCCGATCTCGGGTAGGGGGTCCAGAACTGTGCGCTTGAGGATCGAAGGTAACAAGGGACACAGGGAACACGATGTTTTACCCAGGTCTGGGCCTTCTTAATGGAGGTAAAACCCTACGTCCTACTTGGTTGTATTTGATGAGTATAGGGGTTACAAGAGTTGATCTACCTCGAGATCGTAATCTCTAAACCCTACATGACTAACCTGTATGAATTCTGATAGCCTCTACAGGCTAAACCCTCCGGGTTATATACACACCGGAGGGGCCTAGGGTTGTATAGAGTCGGTTTGCAGAGGAAGGAAATTACATATCCGGACACCAATCTTGCCATCCACGCACAGGAGAGTCCTACCCGGACATGGGGCAAAGCTTTCTGCTAGGAATCTTTTACGGCCCAACAATACGGCCCATACCAAATAGCCCGGACACCCAAGGAGCCCTAATCCAGGACTCCCTCGGCAAGTTTCATTATATTTGAGCTAGGTTCCTTATATTTCTCCATTATTGACTACATTTATGTTGTCATCTTCTCTTTCGCATAAGGTTTAAAGATTATCACTAATGGAAATGTGGAACTCATATAGAAATAACATGGAAAAAATTGCAACAGTTCTAGTAAACTACAAAAAAATTCATTACTTTGATAATGGTGAACAGTACATGCATTGTTCATTATTAAAACTTCACAAAATTTTCATTTTTGTGTAGCTCACATGTTAACATATTTCATCGTGAAACATTATACACTTGTGGAATGCATCCATATGAACATATATATAAAAACCTATGTTTTTTTCAAACTTTGAACCATGGTTTTTGATATTTCTAAAATTCAAGCTCCAAAATCCCTCACTCGCAAAACCTACAAAGATAAACAGGGATGGAATTAATAAATTAGCAATAATAAGCAACCTTCCAAAAACTGCTACAATTTTTGGAAAATGTAACCCACTCATATGCACCTAAGTGAAATTCCACCCAAAAGCAAGTTTGAACAAGTTCCCCCCAAAAAGGAAAACTCAATAAAATAATGGTAAAAAGAATTCGTTTGAGCACATGGTTACCACGCACATGCACAATGCAATATAGTACAAACTAATACAACACAAGTCATTATAACATTCATACATCAGAACAACAAATAGCTAAGTGGCTTTATTTCACTCTTTACAAATATTGGCCCGAGCGCCTTTTTCCTCCGCCTTCTTGCCAAGCTCCAGTATCATATTGGTAGCTGCAGAGCACCTCGCATGTTGTGGGGTCGGACGAGGATCGCCAGTGATGCTCATCTCAAGATGTGGGCATTTTAAACATACTTCGCCGACGTGCAGTCCTGAAAAGATAGGAGATTGACCGGTGAATAAGTACTTGAAAAACAATCTGTGACTATGAATGACAGAATATGGCACTAAATCAAACAGGAGTTCCTGGTTATTGGTCGGTGGAGACCTATTCAGTTCTTGACAAGTGGAATACAATGAAGTGAGTAGAGGAGATCTCTTATAGACGGTACAATGATGCAACACATGTCTTTGGCAATCATGGACCGATCTGTGTCGTTGAATAAACCGAACACCTGAACAGGGCATAGACAAGTGGTTTATAGATCTGACCACTCGAAATTTCTTTTTCCCAAGCATGTGAGCATAGTACACCATGTATGCTAACACTTTAATGCATGATACTAAGGGGACACTATAGGGATTCAATTCAATAAACACTAATCGAGAAGTACGTGGCACAAGACCCATTTTAGGGAATTCTTTATTATTGTGCCTATATGGTGCATGAACCCAATGCTTGTCCATTTGGAAAATTAAAGATATAAGAGTAAATGTATTTACACATACCATATGCTAGTGAAAGTACTACTGTGTATCTAGGGGCCATCCAATCACAATCACAACAGATCTCATCAGGCCCGTCCATTAACAAGTGTCAAAGATACAGATTGCATTTAAAAATTAAATGCATCCGTTCAGCACAAGGTTTCTTACCATGCATTTATCGCATTGGGAAAGTGCCTCCTTCGAGTTCAATCCCATCCCGTTATTGCTCTTGGTTTTGCCATCATCACATGAGAAAGTAAGCTTGGCAACTTTCATTATATTTGAGCTTGGTTCCTTATATTTCTCCATTATTGATAACACTTGTGTTGTCATCTTCTCTTATGCGTAAGGTTTAAACATGATGAGTAATGGAACTGTGGAACTCACATAGAAATAACTCGCCAAAATTTGCCACACTTCTAGTGAACTAGAAAAAACAAATTCATAACTTTGATACTGGTGAACAGTACCTGCATTGTTCATTATGAAAAATTCACAAAATTTCCATTTTTGTGTAGCTCACATGTTAACATATTTCGTCGTGAAACATTATACGATTGTGGAATGTATCCTTATGAATGTATGTATAAAACATATGATTTTTTCAAACTTTGAACTATGGTTTTTTATATTTTTAAAACTCAAGCTCGAAAATGCCTCACTCGCAAAACCTATCAAGGTAAACAGGAATGCAATTGCTAAATTAGGAATAATAAGCAACCTTCCAAAAAGTGCTACAATTTTGGGAAAATGTAACCCACTCATATGCACATAATTGAAATTCCACCCAAAAGCAAGTTTGAACAAGTTCCCCCCAAAAAGGAAAACTCAATAAAATAATGGTAAAAATAATTCAGTTGAGCACATGGTTAGCACACACGTGCACAATGCAATATAGTACAAACTCATACAACACTAATCATTATAACATTCATACATCAGAACAAAAAATAGCTAAGTGGCTTTATTTCACTCTTTACGAATATTGGCCCCAGCACCTACAAGTTCCCAGCTAGCAACTTTGCATTAGTTATCATTGTGTCCTTTTCCCTCCGCCTTCTTGCCAAGCACCAGTATCATATTGGTAGCTACAGAGCACCTCGCATGTTGTGGGTCGGACGAGGATCGCCAGTGATGCTCATCTCAAGATGTGGGCATTTCAAACATACTTCACCGACGTGCATTCCTGAAAAGATAGGAGATTCACTGGTGAATTAGTGCTCAAAAAACAATCTATGACTATGAATGACAGAATATGAAACTAAATCAAATAGGAGTTCCTGGTTATTGCTCGATGGGGACCAATTCATATCTTGACAAGTGGAATGCAATCAAGTGAGTAGAGGTGATCTCTTATAGACCATACAATGGCGCAACGCATGTCTTTGGTAACCATAGACCTAATCGTGACGTTGAATAAACCTAACACTTGAACAGGGCATAGACAAGTGGTTTATAGATCTAACCACGTGAAAATTATTTTGCCCAAGCATGCTAAGCATAGTACACCATGTATGCTAACATTTCAATGCATGATACTAAGGGGACACTATAGGTATTGGATTCAATAAATGCTAATCAGGAATTACATGGGACAAGACCCATTCATATGAAATTCTTTATTATTGTACCTATATGGTCCATGAACCAAATGCATGTCCATTTGGAAAATTAAAGAGATGAGAGTAAATGTATTTACACATACTGTTTGCTACTGAAGGTACTACCGTGTATTTAGGGGCCATCAAATTACAATCAAAACAGATCTCATCTGGATCCTCCATTGACAAGTGTCAAAGATACAGATTGCATTTAAAAATTTAATGCAATCAATTATGCACAAGGTTTCTTACCATGCATTTATCGTGTTGGGAAAGTTCCTCCTTCAAGTTCAATCCCATCCCGTTGTTGCACTTGGTTTTGCCATCATCGCCTGAGAAAATTAGATTGGCAAGTTTCATTATATTTGAGCAAGGTTCCTTATATTTCTCCATTGTTGACAACACTTGTGTTTTCATCTTCTCTTTTGCATAAGGTTTAAAAATGATGAGTAACAGAAATGTGGAACTCATATGCAAATAACTTGCCAAAATTTTCCACACTTCTAGTTAACTAAAAAAACAAATTCATAACTCTGATAATGATGAATAGTACCTGCATTGTTCATTATTAAAAATTCACAAAATTTCCATTTTTGTGTAGCTCACATGTTAACATATTTCATCGTGAAACATTATAAATGTGTGGAATGCATCCATATGAGTAGATGTATAAAAAACTATGATTTTTTCAAACTTCAAACTATGGTTTTTGATATTTTTGAAATTCAAGATCCAAAATGCCCCACTCAGAAAACGTATCAAGTTAAACAAGAATGTAAGTATTAAATTAGGAATAATAAGAAACCTTCCAAAAAGTGCTACAATTTTGGAAAAATGTAACCCACTCATATGCACATAAGTGAAATTCCACAAAAAAGTAAGTTTGAAAAAGTTCCTCGCAAAAAGGGAAACTCAATAGAATAATTGTATAAATAATTCGTATGAGCACAAGGTTGGAACCCACGTGCACAATGCTATACAGTAAAAACTCATACAACACAAATCATAACGACATTCATACATCAAAACAACAAATAGGTAAGTGGCTTTATTTCACTCTTTACGAATATTGGCCCCAGCACCAACTAGTTCCCATTTAGCAACTATGCATCAGTTATCATTTTGTCCTTTTCCTCCACCTTCTTGCCAAGCTCCAGTATCAAATTTGCAGCTCCAGAGCACCTTGCATCATGCGGGGTCGGACGAGGATTGCCAGTTATGATCATCTAAAAATCAGGGCATTTCAAACGTACTTCACCGATGTGCATTCCTGAAAAGATAGGAGATTGACTGGTGAATAAGTGCTTGAAAAATAATCGGTGACTATGAATGAGAGAAGATGACACTAAATCAAATAGGAGTTCCTGGTTATTGCTAGGTGGAGACCTATTCAGTTCTTGACAAGTGGAATGCAATGAAGTGAGTAGAGATTATCTCTTATAGACTGTACAATGGCGCGACACATATCTTTGGTAACCATGGACTGAACCGTGACATTGAACAAACCTCACAACTGAATAGGGCATAGACAAGTGGTTTATAGATCCGACCACTAGAAAATTCCTTTTCCCAAGCATACTAAGCATAGTACACCATGTATGCTAACTGTTCAATGCATGATACTAAGGGGACACTATAGGGATTGGATTCAATAAACACTAATCAAAAGTACGTGGCATAAGACCTATTTTGTATGGAATTCTTTATTGTTGTGCCTATATTGTCCATGAACCCAATGCTTGTACATTTGGAAAATTAAAGTTATTAGAGTAAATGTATTTACACAAACAATCTGCTAGTGAAGGTACTATTGTGTATCTAGGGGTCATCCTATCACAATCACATCAGATCTCATCTGGCTCCTCCATTGACAAGTGTCAAAGATACAGATTGCATTTAAAAATGTAATGCATCCATTCAGTACTAGGTTTCTTACCATGAATTTATTGCATTGGGAAAATTCCTCCTTCAAGTTCAATCCAATCCTGTTAGTGTGCTCTTGGTTTTTCCATCATCGCCTGAGAAAGTTAGGTTGGCAACTTTCATTATATTTGAGCTAGGTTTCTTATATTTCTCCATTATTGACAACACATCTATTGTCATCTTCTCTTTTGCATCAGGTTTAAACATGATGACAAAAGGAAATGTGGAAGTCATATAGAAACAACTTGCCATTACTAGTGAACTACAAAAAAGCAAATTCATAACTTTGATAATATTGGTGAACGGTACATGCATTGTTCATTATTAAAAATTCACAAAATTTCCATTTTTGTGTGGCTCACATGTTAACATATTTCATCGTGAAACATTATACACTTGTGGAATGAATCCATATGAACATATGTATAAAAACCTATGATTTATTTAAAACTTCGAACTATGGTTTTTGATATTTTTAAAATTCAAGCTCCAAAATGCCTCACTCACAAAACCTATCAAGATAAGCAGGAATGCAGGAGAGTACAAACTCATAGAACACAAATCATTAGAACATCATACATCAGAACAACAAATAGCTAAGTGGCTTTATTTCACTCCTTACGAATATTGGCCCTAGCGCCTACTAGTTCCCAGCTAGCAACTTTGCATCAGTTATCATTTTGTCATTTTTCCTTCGCCTTCTTGCCATACTCCAGTATCATATTGGCAACTGCAGAGCACCTCGCAAGATGTGGGGTCGGACGAGGATCGCAAGTTATTCTCATCTCAAAATCAGGGCATTTCAAATGTACTTCGCCACATGCATTCTTGGAAAGATAGGAGATTGACTAGTAAATATGTTCTCAAAAAACAATCTGTGACTATGAATGAGAGAAGATGGCACTAAATCAAACGATAGCTCCTGGTTATTGCTAGGTGGAGGCCTATTCAGTTCGTGACAAGTGGAATCCAATGAAGTGAGTAGAGGTGATCACTTATAGATCGAACAATGGCGTGACACATGTCTTTGGTAACCATGGACCAAACCGTGACGTTGAATAAACTTAACACCTGAACATGCCATACACAAGTGGTTTATAGATCTGAACACTTGAAAATTCTTTTGCCCAAGCATGCTAAGCATAGTACACTATGTATGCTAATAGTTCAATGCATGATACTATGGCGACACTATAGGTATTGGAGTCAATAAACGCTAATCAGGAAGTACATGGCACAAGGTCCATTTGTATGGAATTCTTTCTTATTGTGCATATATGGTCCATGAACCCAAGGCATGTCCATTTACAAAATTTAAGAGATAAGAGTAAATGTATTTACACATTACATCTGCTAGTGAAGGTACTACTATGTATCTAGGGGCCATCCAATCACAATCACAACAGATCCCATCAAGTTCCTACATTGACAAGTGTCAAAGATACAGATTGCATTTAAAAAATTAATGCATCCGTTCAGCACAAGGTTTCTTACCATGCATTTATCGCGTTGGGAATGTGCCTCCTCCAACTTCATTCCCATCCTGTTAGTGCTGTTGGTTTTGCCATCATAGCCTGAGAAAGTTAGATTGGCAACTTTCATTATATTTGAGCTAGGTTCCTTATATTTCTCCATTATTGACAAAACTTCTATTGTCATCTTGTATCCTGCATAAGGTTAAAACACGATGAGTAATGGAAATGTGGAACTCATATAAAAATAACTTGCCAAAATTTGCCACACTTCTAGTGAACTAGAAAAAAACCAATTCATCACTTTGATAATGGTGAACAGTACACGCATTGTTCATTATTAAAATTTCATAAAATTTCCATTTTTGTGTATCTCACATGTTAACATATTTCATCGTGAAACATTATAGACTTGTGGAATGCATCTATATGAATATATGTCTAAAAACCTATGCTCTTTTCAAACTTCGAACTATGGTTTTTCATATTATTTAAATTAGGGCTCCAAAATGCCTCACTCACAAAACCTATCAAGACAAGTAGGAATGGCATTCCTAAGTTAGAAATAATAAGCAACCTTCCAAAAAGTGCTACCATTTTGGGAAAATGTAACCCACTCATATGCACATAATTGAAAATTCACCCAAAAGCACGTTTGAACAGGTTCCCCCAAAATAGGAAAACTCAATAAAATAATGGTAAAAATAATTCGGTTGACCACATGGTTAGCACGCACGTGCACAATGCAATACAATACAAACTCATACAACACAAATCATTATAACATCATACATCAGAACAACAAATATCTAAGTGTCTTTATTTCACTCTTTACGAATATTGGCCCCAACGCCTACTAGTTCCCAGCTAGCAAGTTTGCATTAGTTATCATTTTGTCCTTTTTTGTCCGCCTTCTTGCCAAACTCCAGTACCATATTGGCAGCTGCAGAGCGCCTCACATCATGTGGGAGCGGACGAGGATCGCCAATGATGCTCATCACAAAATCAGGGCATTTCAAACGTACCTGGCCGACGTACATTCCTGGAATGATAGGAGATTGAGTGGTGAATAAGTGCTCAAAAAACAATCTATAACTTTGAATAGGAGAAGATGGCACTAAATCAAACAACAGTTACTGGATATTGCTTGGTGGAGACCTATTCAATACTTGACAAGTGGCATGCAATGAAGTGAGTAGAGGTGATCTCTTATAGATCGTACAATGGCGCGACACATCTCTTTGGTAACCATGCACCGAACCGTGACGTTGAATAAACCTAACACCTGAACAAGGCATGGAAAAGTTGTTTAGGGATTTGACCACTTGAAAATTCTTTTGCCCAAGCATGCTAAGCATAGTACACCATGTATGCTAACAGTTTAATGCATGATACTAAGGGGACACTATAGGGATTGGACTCAATAAACGCTAATCAGGAAGTACGTGTTACAAGACCCATTTGTATGGAATTCTTTATTATTATGCTTATATGGTCCATGAACCCAATGCTTGTCCATTTGGAAAATTAAAGAGATAAGAGTAAATGTATTTACACATACGATCTACTAGTGAAGGTACTACTCTGTATCTAGGTGTCATCCTGTCACAATCACAGCAGATCTCATCAAGCTCCTACATTGACAAGTATCAAATATACACATTGCATTTAAAAAGTTAATGCATCCGTTCAGCACAAGGTTTCTTAACATGCATTTACCGCACTATGAAAGTGCCTCTGTCGATGTCAAAACCGGCGGAT